>NC_064813.1:51675989-51758543 GCF_023721935.1 Panthera uncia
CACACACACACACACACACACACACACACACACACACACACACACACTTCTTTTTTCTTCTCTCATGAGATTACTTAAACAGTAGTTTTCCAGAAAATGATTTTGAGGCAGAGTTGAAAGGTAATGTAGGGAAGTTCTTTGGCATGGGTAGGAACATAAAATCTCTACCCAATGTGAAAAGGAAATATCCCATTTCCCCCACCAATTTCCATCAGCCCCCCACCCAAACTACAAAGCTAAATTTGCATCTACTGTCTCAACACAAAATTCAGCATGTAAAAGTGAAATGAAAGTTCATTGATGATACTTATAACAGTAAAATTACAAGCAAACTTGTTTTGACAACCAGAAGTTAAAAACAACATTCACAATAAAAGTACTGAGTCCTGAAAATAAAAAATTAAGTATAGATGCCCCAAGGATGTAGAAATGTCACAAATGGAATGCATGCTGAAAAGAGATGTCCCTCCCTAAACATATTAAAGGAAAAGACTGTCACCTACTAGACACATAGACAGGAAAAGATGTCCTGACGGGGTAGAGAGAAGAGTATACTCCTGGAGCTTATGGTTATAAAAGATGAGGTACTTGAATACAAAGGAGGAGTATGACTGACCCACATGTCATAAAAGATGACACACTTGAGATGCTATAAGGGAAAAGATGATTTATCAGAGAAGTTAGTAGGTAAAATATGGAATGTTGTACTATTACAGAGACAGATGGTGGCTTGTGAATAGCTCTTCTGAGTCAGCTTACCATGCTTCTTTTGTACCTTTCATGTTGGGAGGGGTGGGGTGAAAGAATTAGAAGAAAGCCTCCAGAGATCTTCCAATCTTACCAGTATTCCCTTTGTTTTTACTGAATGCATTTAATAATTCAACAAAATGTGCTTCCAAATCTGTTAAGAATAGCAGTATAATTTTTATCCCAAGAAGCAGTAAGCAAAACCAGAAAGTCTCCAAGTTTAGGCATATACAAACAAAGGAATTTTCCAATATGATCCTATAAAACCCCTGCCATCTTGGCTTTGAAACGTTGTTGAGCTGTCTACTACTTCATCCATAGTATGCATATAATATTCACTACAAGTAAATTCATCCTTATAACTATCCCTAGAAGATGTTTGGGCTTAATTCTGTGAAGGGTGAACAAAACTAGTGTGAAATACCACACTAATTATGGTTCCAAAGAAGGCTAAGACCTTCAAAATTCCAAACCCAAATTATTTTCAAACATTATTTTATTAATAGACTAAATAATAGATGTCTGTATGATAAATGCTTCAAAGGAAATTTTAAATAAATAACTCTTCTAGAAAGCTGGAGAGGAACTGCCACTGACGTTTTGGGCTTTTTAAAGTCGTACCTGTGCACTAAATGTGACAGGAAGTCATTGCTTGAAAAGTATCCACAAAACAGCATAGATTGTGGGAGTGTGTTGAGAGGTGCTGTTCTGCACTGATATATAAAGAAGGTTTCAGGAGCACCTGGGTGGCTCAGTCAGTTAAAGTGACCGACTCTTGATTTCAGCTCAGGTCATGATCTCACTACTCGTGAGACTGAGCCCCACGGCAGGCTCTGTGCTGACAGCTGCTTGGGATTCTCTGTCTCCCTCTCTCTCTCTGCCCCTCTGCTGCTCATGTTCTCTCTGTCTCTCTCAAAATAAATAAACAAAAAAAAGAGGATTTTAATCCTGTCTAGACCTCTTAGTAGCTCTAAGATTGTGAACAAGTTATCTAAAATTTTGATATCTCAGATTCTTATTCTGTAACATCAGGATCACATTATCATATACATTAAAGCATTTTCATAAAGATTGAATGAGTTAAAATCTATAAAGTGCTTAGGATAACACTTGGGTACATACATATTTGACATTACTATGCTTACCATATGACCTTTAAAAATACTCCCCTCAGCTTCTTGCTTGGATATAGCCAAAACCTGAATAAATGAGGACATTTATTTTTTTTTAGGAAATTCAGAATCTCAAGGAACTGTGCTTTTCCTATCACATCGGTAGGAATTCAACAGCAATGACAATATTCTCGGTGCATTAAAGGAACGGTGGAAGCTGCATCTTCTTTCTCTGCTGGTGCATAGCTAGGTTGGTACAACCACTTTAGATCTTAGTTTTTTTCCATATTTTCTCGGAGAAGAATGGAAAAAAATATGCCAGATGAAAACAGTGATTACTGATCTGTGCTGCATGCAGCATGTAAGCATTATTTCGCTCATATGAGAATGGTTATAATATGATCTTAAAACCTGTATGCAAATACAGCACAAAATAGAAATTTATAGACATCATAAGAGACATAGAAAAAATGCTATGCAGGTTTAGAGTTAGAAAAGCTGCTTCCATCTGAAAGTAATTGCATCAAGTTTCAGGTGATCATGGCGTTTGTGCAAGCTGGAATCTAGACTGTCAGGGAAGGAATGTGGGATAACTTTGCTAATAGGGGGAAAGCATCAGATAGAAGACAGGATTGGGCATATTTAGGAAACAGTAAGGCATCTAGTTTGTCTACAACTGATACAAATGGACGTTCTTTGTGATGTCCTGAGTCAGAACTGGAAAACCACATGCATTGAGTCATGTTACACAGAGACAGTTATAAAAGAAAAAAAGAATCAGGAAAAGTGGCGTTTAATTTTTTTTTTTTTAGTAAAGCTTTAAAATCCTAAGATTTTAAATGAAAATCCTAATTCCAGGAATATCTAGTCTGAACGTTGGTCAGTTGTGGCTGCATCCCTCTTGAGAGCTGAGATGCTGAGTTGTGCTTTACAGGGTCGTCACGTATACAGCGCACACACCCCACACCCACCTCTCGCTCCTGCTCTGTTGCCAACCTTTCCCGCAGAGGACTCTGCCGTCCACAGAAGGACATTAGAAGCCTGATGAATGGAAGGACCAGGATATATTTCAAGACTAGATTGTCTCTTTAAGTTAAAAAAAATGTGATTTATTCATTCAGTAATTTATACCAAGGTAGATCGCATCCAAGAGGAAAGGCAATGCTGCCATGTGCACATTCTATGACCTGGGAAGGGAGGTGGCTGCTGATTCTGTTTAAATGCTGTTTGTTTTTTTCTCATTTTGCCCCCTTAAATCAAAACCAACTCAGATGTTTGATTTCTTTCCTCTCTTCTCCATTATTTTTTCCTTTCTTTCTTCCAAACAACATGAAAGAGAAGTGTGGCCTGTTCTTTCTTGTGGATGCTTGTTCTAAGGAGTATAAAACTCTTGTAAATGTTTAATTAGTATTCATTACCTGAGCTTCGTCCTCTTCCTAGTCCATGATGCTAATGCATTATGACATGTATCAAATTAGCGTGTTTCCTAATGTTCTTTAATGTCTTTCCTTTATGGTCTAGAGCTCTCCACACCCCCGCCATTTTCACTTTTGACCTCTATGCTCTCTCAGTCTCTCCAAGGAGCTGATTTAGGAGGGATTCCCCTGGGATTTTATAGTTTATTTAAAGAATGTACATTTGTTTTCTATGTAAAAGAATTTCTATATAAACAGGATTGTGAAACATAAGAAATGTTAGATGCATGTCTCTGAGAACAGGAGTGTCTGTTTCCTAATGATAATAAGATAGACATTTACTGAATGCTTCTTATGAGCCAGGCCTTTTCCTTAGTACTAAATGAGTCATAACACATTTACAATTAAATTAACTCTTAACGATTAACTCTTCTCAACAGTTTCAGCTTCACAATTCAAGAGGGAGCTACCGTTTTTCCTTCCACATTGCACAGATGAGAAATTGAGAAACAAAACACAAAGTAGCTTTCACAACACCCACAGCTGGTTGGGAGCCCAGCCAGGTTTCAAAGGCAGGCAGCCTGGTTCCAGCACCCCACCTGTACCCACAAGGCTAGCTGCCTCCCACCTGTCCCACCCCCAGTGGTCACACATGGCCCAGCACGCAGGACATGGTCTGTGAGTGCTCACTGGCTTCACCTCAATTTCATTATGAAGTGCTAAGATACGTATAAAGGGTCAGATAGGAAAAATAGAAACTGCAAATGTGTAGCTATCATTTCAAGTGGCAGAAAACATGATTAAAAATGTTACATTAAGTCCTTATCTATGACTTTTTTTGTTACTTGCTCATTGTCATTTTTTTTTTTACATTCACCCGTGCACCTTAAGGAAAGATGTAAGATAAAAGATTCTTTATAACACAATTCTGTTTTAATCAACCACATATTTTTATGTTTAAAAATTCAAAAATATAGAAAAGTAGAGGAAAATAATAAATGACCATGTTTCCATCACCCCAGATTGACTAATGTTAGCATATTTCCTTTATCTTTCTTTGTTGGTAAAATAAATAAAACAATGAAGAAAAAGTTGCAGTGCCCTTTAGGGAACACAATTCTTTTTCCTTGGCATGATCTAGTTTTCTTTGATCGAAGATGCTGGTTCATTGCCAAGAGTGAATCTCTTTGCAGCCAAAGATGAATCTTCCCTTATAACTCACCACCCTTCCTAAGTAACGTGTAGCAAGAAGTATGGTGTCTCTAAAACTATCCTTGCAATTGCCTTGCTAGGGTCAGCTAAAATAGCTGAATTGTCTTTAAATATATTAGTTTACAATGTTTTCAATTTTTCCCATTATACATTAGGATAACATAATAATAATCTATTTTCAACCTCATAAATACTCCATCTGAAATACTATTTATAAGCCAGTATCTCTGAAGCCACATTGTGGAAACCTTGAGATTTTCCCTTATTTTTCTCATAAAATGTTTTTAGATTTCAAGATGCTTTCCAGAGAAATCCTCCACAGAAAGTACAAGAACCAGTAAGTATTCTTTAAGCCTCAAACCAGTCAACAAAATCCTTTACTTCCATCAGCTGAATGGCACATCTGTGAGGAGCTTTAGCTCTTCATTCCTTTTCATATATTCATTCTGCTTTTGGGAAAAGTTGTTTAGAGTGTATCACCTGCATGCTTCCATCCCCCCCTTTATCTTTGGTTTCCAAAAGAATGCCCCAAATCACTTATTCCCACTATATTCTCCTGCTACTAGTTTCCAAAAACTTCTCCTAACTATGAGTGTCCAACAGCTTCTTCACTTACAAGAAAAGAATATTTTCTCTTTGTTGGTTTGTGCAGAAAAGTCATAGCGCGTACTTAGGTAGTAGAGACTAGATCCCAGCAGGATTTCTGCATCTTCAGGCTGCCTGGTTGTGCATCGGCAAACATCAGTGCATATAAAATGGTAAAACACTGCATAAATATTGGTGTTATTTTTTATATAAAAGGTATGTTTTAATTAGTTATATTATTCAGCCTTATAAAAATTATCACTACTTACAACACAATAATGACAGACTCACGTTTACAAACACTATAATTTAGAGCTATCAGTGAACATGAAAGCTGTGATAACTTTCTGAAGTAAGATGTATAAAAGACCACTATTTATATCACATATGCAAACATACTCATGCACGCATCTAGAGGTGGAATTATAAGTGAGAACATATAAAAGCAATCAATATTGCTGTTTAGTTTCTTACACAAGAACATGACTACTGAGTTTGAGTAAATGAAATGAGATTAAACGTTTAAAAATATATCCATAGATATGAAACATAACTATAATCCTAATGTACTTGAAGGCACCCCATTCCCGACCAGCACATGCTTCTGCAGCCCCTTTCTCCTAACTAGATTTCCTATAGCTGGTAATGGAGACTTTGTCATTATCCACTTATAACCCATAGATTGGAAGAAATTGTCTCCTTGAGGACAAGGGCTTGGTTCAGGCGCATTTTGACATAGGAGGCTCCAAGCCAAGATTTTGTACACAGCCCCCACTGAAGTCAGACAGTGTCATTTCTCACCTGCTGATTTATTCACATGTTTGCATTATTCCTCCTAATATCCAAAAGTGCAATTCTAGTGCCACCCATTATAAGACTATCTACCACTGGTCTTACTCAACACCTAGAGGAAAAGCAGTTTGTACCACGGATACACAATTTGCTACCAAATTTCCTCTGAATCTAGAATAGCTGGGGGACTATACGCCACTGAGATGCCCTGTCTCACAATCAATGTACTCCCCTCTGATGTCACACCCACTGTGCTTCTGGGTTCTGATTTCCTCCACATTGGTTGGAACTCCCATTTAACCATGTCTGTCACGGCTCTTTGTGACCCAACTGGCCTTGGCTCTCCTTACTACAGGTTTGAAGGTCTCTGCTGCCTTCATCATGGTCTCCATGGCAATTATAACTTGACTAGAAGGCAAAGGCCTTGCTTCTGAGTCACTGATTTGCAGGAAAATACTAGAAAGGATGACACAAGTTATTGCAGCTTTCTGGTCACCGCAACATAACCTCAGGTTTCCTAATTCCTACTTTGGAAAACAATGCTCTTGGAAAGATTCCTTTGGCTACCCCACATGCAGTGTGGATATGCTCATATAGGGGGTCTCTTGCTCTCTGAGCATCTCCAGGAGTCTCCTTCAACTGGGGACCTATATTCTTCAACAGACTGTCTCTCCTTTCAGGCTAAGAATCTAACCTTAAAGTCTCTGTTCACCTTCACAGAAGCCTAAAGGCATACACAGAAACAACACAGCTGTCTAGTTAGAATGCCCCTGTCCCTCAGATGGGAAAAACTGTTCACCCTACAGTGTGTCTAAAACATACTCATTAAATTCCGTAGGCCTGGGTTACTCACATTTATCACATTCTTAAAGGCTATATCTTACATTAGTGGTGAGTCAAACCATATTTTTCACTCAATTATGTTTTCTAATGGGTAAACTCCACAGGCCCTTATCTGTCTTTCTGCTCATGAGCCCTTCCTAATTTATCTTCATTTTTCTGATACTGAAAACTCTGCACTAAGTTTAGTGGTCCATGTGAAATATCTTTGGAACCCTGTGAAAGAAAACTCACCATATGCAACTGCAAAATATTGTTGCCAGGGTTTTTTTGGTCTGTTATTCTGGAGATACATATTTAATTTTATTCACCCCTTAGTGTTTTCTGCATCAGAATGGAGACTTTTGCTCCAGTGTTCTGTTTTTCATTGTATTTTACAATGCCTGTTTCACTTTATTTTACAATTTTGTCCCATTTTAAAATCACCTTGCCATTCTCCAGTCTTATTGGTAACTCTACTCTTTTCAAACCTTATTGTATAAAAAATGGAACATTAAATATTATAAAATGCAATGTGCATTAAAAAGTAAAATGGACCAATTGGGTAATGGCCCACTTTAAGTTATATCACACTAATTAATTTGTAAGAATTTCCTACATTATATTTTTGTTCCCAATTTCTATATTGAATTTGACATTTAAATGAAGAATTCATATGCCTTGTCAAATATTCTGCCAACAAGCCAAATAATATTCACACTAATTGACATGTTTGAGGTACATAACTGTGAGTTCTTTTGAGTCCAAGGAGAGGAAAGGGGAGAGAGAAAAAAGGAGATGTGAATATCACAGGGTAGACAGTTTTTAAAATATATATTTTGGTATAAACAGTTTCCTAAGCTTATTTTTCCAAGAATCTCAACCAGTTTCAGGAATTTATTTGCTATCAGAGTTTCACATGTGTGTCACCAAAGCATCGGGTTCTCTAGCACTGACAGAGAGTCTAATACTAGTATGCCTTTCCCACTATGACATGCCCAAGGGCCTGGAAGGGCCCATGTCATCTCAGAATATATGACTCAAATCAGTTTCAAAAAAAGCAACAAGTAAAAAAAATAAAAGAGTACAAAGATACAAAAACAAATCAAAACCCAGAGGAAAATAACACTATGGCTCAGCCTGCTTGCGATGTAAAATCCCGGTCTAGTTCATGCTGCATTTATAGCAGACAACAAATGTTCAGAGCCTTGCCGGTGTTTTGTTTATGTGTTTTAGACATACAAACATGTTTTTTTTTTACAGTTAAGTGTGTCTTGAATTTTATTAAAATGTTTTAATATTTTTTTAAATTTGAGAAATTCTTAGTAAGTTTCTAAAAGAAAGGAAAAGTTTCATGAAGGAGATCTTAGACTACAATAAGGTGTAGACTACAATAAGGTGAGTCATGAATAAGAATGACTTCTATGAAGGAGGTGGATATATTTGCTCATTTTCCCTTAGGGTTCTGGGGATGTTCCTAGTCAGTGGTAGAAATGTCTGAGTAGGTTTTCCTTTTCTTTAGTTTATTTTCAATGTCAAAGAATGAAGTTATCTTTTTTCCAGCTAGAACATAACCCAATACCTTTGTTTCCCTTGTAAGTCACCTGGAATTAGCCACAAGTGAATTTTTTTTTTTTTACATTTTAGTAAATCAAAACTACCATCCTAACAGGTTGAATTAACTGTTCCAAGCCTCTAATGTGTCTGCCAGCCAGAGATGGGCTGGTATGCCCTTTCTTCACTGGCTCCATAGTCTGCATCCAAACACTCTGTTGTATTCACGTCTGCAGCTTTTGTCTTTGTAGAAGTTGTACTGAAGAAAGAATCCAAATTTGCATGATCAAAACTACCACAATTTCATCAGGCAGGACTATACCAAGAAAGGTATGGTACCTGAGGTATGGTACCCACAAAGCTGGGCCCTCCTTTAAAGGTTCCTTCTCTTGATAGAAAGATGAGAGTGAGGGGACGCCGGGGTGGCTCAGTCGGTTGAGCGTCTGACTTCGGCTCGGGTCATGATCTCACAGTTCGTGGGTTCAAGCTCCGCATCAGCATGTGGTCTATATGATTTTATTTGTGTTTTCTTTATATTTAAGTGTGATTTTCACTTACTAGGAATATGCATTTTGAGGTCCATGATGAAAATTTCTGACATATGGTATGTAATGAAGAACTGCTATATTAATAAATAGAGAAATTGTTCTCATTTTATTTTTTAAGATTTATTTATTTATTTATTTTGAGAGAAAGTACAAGCAGGGGACGGGCAGAGAAAGCGGGGGGGGGGGGGAGAGAGAGAGAGAGAGAGAGAGAGAGAATCCCAAGCAGGCTGCACCGGCAGCACAGAACCCGATGCAGGGCTCGAACTCATGAACCAGGAGATCATGACCTGAGCTGAAACCAAGAGTTGGAAGCTTAAGTGACTGAGCCACCCAGGTGTCCCAAGAAATAGTTTTTATATTTATTTATTTATTTTTAATGTTTATTTGTTTGAGAGAGAGAGAATGCGCACAAGTGGGGGAGAGGGGCAGAGAGAGAAAGAGGGAGACAGAGGATCTGAAACAGTCTCCTGGCTCTGTGCTGACAGCAGAGAACCACATGTGGGGCTCAAACCCATGAACCATGAGATCATGAGCCGAAGTCAGACACTTAATTGGCTGAGCCACCCAGCCACCCCATTTTTCTTTTTAAATCTTACCTCATTACTCAAAGGAAGTTCTACATTATGGCTAATAAAAATACATTGAATACTTACTCTATTCACAATTCTAGGCTGGTCATAAGACAAATTATAAAGAAGAACACTTTTCCAGCATTTATTCTCTTTAAGTTAAAAATCTCTTAGGGCAGCTGGGTAGGTCAGTTGTTTGGCGTCTTGATTTCCGCTCAGGTCCTGATCCCAGGGTCATGGAATCAAGCTGCACATCAGACTCTCCCTCTGCCCCTCTCTCTTTGCCCCTCTCCCCTGCTCATGCTCTCTCTGTCTCTCTCTAAAATGATATAAAATAAAATAAAAAATCTCTTCAGGCCCTTCTCATCTAACTAAACTTTGGGTTCCTCCAACCACCTAGAATTCTCTAAATTTTTCGAAGCTCCAACCTAGCACTCTCAGAAAAAGTCTCATTTTTTAGACTCAACTTTTCCCTGAAACCCAGAAAACCAAAACAGTTACCTTAGACTTCACACATAGAAGATAAAGGTGTCAGCCTTTTTCCTGGAGCTACAAAGGACAACTGGGGACTTGTCTAGTAAGAAGAGAGGAAGTCTTTCCAGTGACTGGTCAAAAGTGCTTGGGGGTCTTTCTAATGAGAAGAAAACAACTTCCCCTTGCCTATCTCCTAAAGACAACTGAGCAAATCAAAAAAGATAAATCTTCCCTCTATTTACAACAACACATTGCCTTTTTATGTTAATTCTTTTGTTCATGTAAAAAAATACGGTTAGGTTAAAAAATAGTAAAATATGTTAGAGTTGTTTTTTATTTTGATTACATTTGAACAAAAAATTTCCAATTATATGAATAGAAAAACTGATGTCCTGGACACTGCAACTTCCTAGCAATGAATATATAGAAAGAGGTTTTCTTCCATTCAAAACTACTAGGTTAGAGGCCCATGTTTAATTTGGAGCAAAAGTTCAATTTATTCTAAGAGGTTCAAATAGAGTACATGCCGACTCTTCTCCACATTTGTATCCAGTAGAAAGTAAGCAGTGGCTCTTCTGTAAATTCTCCTTCAAATTCTTTGTAGATCAATAAAGATCCAAGTAAAGCTAATTTAGAAAAGCCTTGCCTGGCATTGGAGTTAGGCTGCAGGAAAGGGTAAAAATGACTTATAAAAAAGAAAGAAAGAAAATGAAATTGTGTTCTCTAAACGAAAAGTGGTGTATATAGAGTCTGTATAATCTGTTAAAAATATGAGTAATAGGATCAGGAAAGAACTAAATTCCAGATGCCAGTTGAACAACTCCAAGCTGGGAGAACTTGGAACTTTGTTTTGTCATTCGTGAAGCAGGGATAGTGGTGGTGCATTCTGAATTAACCTTCTGGACAGAAAGCAGACCATCAGTGAGATCATCACTCCCACCCAGATAATAAGAACAAGATAGATACACTATAACATCATAGTTTTTAAAGAAAGCATTCAAGGGGTGAGGAAGCAAAGAAACCTGAATGAACTAAATTCCAGAAAGTGATGAGCCTCTCCCAGGAGAGAAGAAACCTGATAGCTTTCATCCCATGTAGCATGGTCAAAGGGAACCACCAGAGACAGTCAATCTTCTAACAGTGTTTCATAACTTCATACAGGCTACCTGCTCAGGTTAACGTTCCAAGGATCACTGGTCACAGAGCAAGCCTTTACCTCCCTGCCAAACCTTCCCCGCATGCTTCATCCAGCATAAGGGAGAGATGCCCAAGGCTGTGAGGAGGGCGTGGGAGCTGAAAGAGAGCCCCTGCTCTCCACGCAAGGCAGACTCTGCTAGCAAAACCTTACAATGATAATACAAAGACATAAAATCAGCTTCATAGCCCTCTTGAGCATAGAAGGAAAATCTTTAAGAAAATTAACAAATTAAATCCAACAGTATGTAAAAATTTAACTCCAAATAGAGTTTATCTTAGGAATGCAAAAGTTACTTTAACATGTGAAAACAGCCAGTTGTATGTCATTTTTGTTAACGTATGCCATGATGTTAATGTGACATATTAATAAATAACAGTAATAGGTATTGATGTTAACAGAATAAAGGATATAAATCATACTAATATCACAAAATATGCATTAAAAAATAGTTCTAGTATCTACTGAAGGTTTTTAAAAATCTCTCAGACCAATAAGAATAGAAGGGAACTTCTTCAGTCATCTATGAAAAACCTATAGGTAACATTATACTTAGCAGTCATAATATTTTAGCAGTATGTATACAATATATATTATCAATATACAAAATAATTGTGTTTCAATATGTTGGTAACAAACAATTGGAAAATAAAATATAATAATACATATAATTTACAATGCAATTTCAAAAAATATCTACACTGAAAACTAGGAAGCAATGTTGAGAGGTTGAATAAGACATAAATAAATACAACATATTCATGCTCATGTATTAGAGAACACTACTGTTAAAATGTCCATTCTTTTCTAAAGTTGTCTATCGATTCAACACAATCAAAATGTCAGCATGCTGTTTGTAGAAATAGGCAAGTTGATTTTAAAATTTATATGGAAATTCAAAGGATTTAGAATCACCAAAACGAGAACAGAGTTGGAGAACTTACACTGCCAACTGATGTCAAGAGTTACTATAATACTATAGTAATCAACATGGTCTGGGATTGTCAAGATATGAACAAATATAAATCAATGAAATAGAATAGAAAATCTATAAAGAGATCTGCACATATAACATCAGTATTTGAGAAAGGCAGCAAACAAGTCCGTAACAAAGTAATGTATTTTTAACAAATAGAGTTGAAATAAATCGCTATCCCAATATGAAAAAATAAAACCCTACCTTATTCAATATGCAAAAAGCAATTCAACTTAGACCATAAATACAAGAACCAAAAAGCCTCTAGAAAGTATGTAGGAGAAGATCTTCATAAACTTGAAGTTGGACAAAGAATATTTTAAACAAGACTGTAGAAACACTAACCACATGCACATAAAAAGACAAGTTGGACTTTACCAAAATTTTAAATTTCTTTTTATCAAAAGATACCATAGGGAAAATGGACAGGCAAATAAAAAGAATGAAATCGTGTCATTTGTGACAACACACATGTATGTAGAGGATATTATGTCAGGTGAAATAAGCCAGAGAAAGACAAATACCATAGGATTTTACTTACATCTGGAATTAAAAAACAAAACAAAACAAAACAAATTAACAAGCAAAACAAAACAATAGCAGACTCATAAATACAGAAAACAAACTGGTGGTTACCAGGATGGAGGGGTGGTAGGAGGGATGGGTGAAATAGGTAAAGAGGATTAAGAGGTATAAACTTCCAGTTATAAATACCTCACAAATATATAAAATACATCATTGGGAATATAGTCAATAATGCAATTACTTTGTATGGTAACATGGTAACTAGACTTATTGTAGTGATCATTTTGTAATGTACATAAATGTCAAATCACTATGTCATATACCTGAAACTAATATAATATTGAATGTCAGCTAAACTTCAATTTTAAAAATAATAAAATTGGGGTGCCTGGGTGGCTCAGTTGGTTAGGCGTCTGACTCTTCGTTTCGGCTCAGGTCATGACCTCACGGTTCATGGGATTGAGCCCCATGTCAGGCTCTGTGCTGACAGCATGAAGGCTACTTGGGATTCTCTCTCTCCCTCTTCTCTCACTCTCCCCTGCTGTGCACTCTTGCTCTCTCTCGCAAAACAAATAGACATTAAAAAAAAAAACACCACTTAAAAAATATGAAGAAGAAAATGAACAGGCAAACCATAGTTTAGAGAAAAAAATATTTACAACGTATATCTGACAAAGGGTACAAATAAAGGGCACATAAAGAACTCTTTCGAATCAGTAATTAAAAACAAAAACCTAGGCAAAATCATTAAACTCTTACTTTCAAAGAAAGATAAAAAAAAAAAAAAAAAAGGCAACTAGACCCTGAAATAGTGCTCAACATCATTAGTCATTGGGGAATGAAAAGTGAAGCTTCAGGGAGGTACCATTCCACATCCTATAGAATGACTAAAACCAAATCATAATATCAAATTTGGTGAGAATATGAAACAACCAGAAGTCTCACATGTTGTCATTGGTAGAAATGGAAAATGAAAAAATGTCATCTTCTTACAAGGTTAAACATGACCAGAAGTCCCAATCCTAGGTGTTTACTGAAGAGAAAGGAAAACGTGTATCTAAAAAAATCCTTGTTTGGGTATTTTCAAAGGACATTTATTCATAATAGCCAAAAGTGGAAAGAATTCAAATGTTCATCAATATGAGACAGGAAAAATAAAGTACGGTATATTAATACAGTGGAATATAACTAATCAATTTTTAAAAAATCAGACACGGTACAACATGGAAAAATTTCAGAAAGATGTTATGTTGCATGAAAGAAACCCTACACAAAAGAGCAGAGAAAACATGTTTATAATTAAATGAGGTTCAAGAACATCTAAAGTACAGTAGTGCCCCCTTATCTACAGTTTCACTCCCCACGGTTTTAGTTACCCACGGTCAACCACGGTCTGAAGCAGATGATTGTCCTTCTGACATACAGTCAGAGGTCCGTAGTAGCCTAATGCTGTGTCACAGTACCTACATCACTCACCTCACGTTGTCTCATCAAGTAGGCATTTTATCACCTTGTAATCTCACAAGAAGGATACAGCACAAGATACTTTGAGAGAGACCACATTCAGATAACTTTTATCAGAGTACATTGCTATTATTGTCCCATTTTATTATTTGTTATTGTTAATCTCTTACTGTACCTAACTTATAAATTAAACTTTATCATAGGGGAGCATCTGGGTAGCTCAGTTGGTTAGGTGACTGACTTCGACTCAGGTCATGATCTCACAGTTTGTGAGTTCGAGCCCCTTGTCGGGCTCTGTGCTGACAGGTCAGAGCCTGGAGCCTACTTCAGATTCTGTTCTCCCCCTCTCTCTACCTCTCCCCTGCTCATGCTCTGTGTCTCTCTGTCTCTCAATAATAATAAATAAACGTTAAATTAAAAAAAAAATAAACTTTATCATAGGTATGTATGCACAGGAAAAACATAATATATATAGGATTCAATACAACTTGTGGTTTCAGGCAACCACTGAGGCACCTTGGAAGTTATCCGCTGTGGATAAGGGATGATGACTGCAACAGAAATTAAAAATAGTTCCCTGGAGCGTCTGGGTGGCTCTCTTGGCTGAGGGTCCAACTCTTGGCTTCAGCTCAGGTCATGATCCGGTTCCTGGGATAGAGACCCACGCTGGGCTCCACACTGCTGAGCGTGGAGTCTGCTTGGGATTCTCTCTCTCTCTCTCTCTCTCTCTCTCTCTCTCTCCCCCTCTCTCTCCCCCTCTCTCTCCCCCTCTCTCTCCCTCTCTCTCTCTCTCTCTCCCTTTCCCCTTCTCCCCTGCTCGCACACACTCTATCTAAAATAAGATAAATAAAATAAAAAATAGTTCTCCTGGGATTTTGAGGGGTAAAAACTGATAGCTAAGTGGTACATGGCAACTTTCTGGAATAATGGGAATATTCTACATATCGTTTGAGATGATGATTATGATTATATGCAACTGCCAAAATATATTGAATAGCAACAAATCCATAAGGTAATTATATATAAATATCTGAACTTAAAAAGTAATGTATGTACAATATATAAAGAAAAATAGTATCTATTTCATTGATCTTTATATAAAGTTCTTAACACAGCTCTAGATACATAAGTCAGAGCTTAGCACAGTGGCTGACAAAATAACCAAAATATTTTATTTTGATGTTATCTTAAAAATGGTGCCTCATTCAAGGAAGTAGGCTTGTATAGGTAATTAAAAAAAAAAAAAAAAAAAACCTAAATGGAGGGACAGAGTCACAGATGCAATCCTTCCTAGCATCTACCATCCACATTCTCCTAAAACAGAGATCATTACCCCTGTCTTGTGCATAACATCTTGGGAAGTAGAAATAAGAATTCAAAGTAAGTGTATTATGAACATTTCAAAGGCCTAGAGAAACATTTGGAATCATTAAGATTAACAACCACCAACCTGGCATCAGTGAAGCAACTGTGATTTTGTTCCTGTCCATGTTGCACCAGTTGTGAAAATTCTGAAGAAGTAGGTTAAAGCATCCTCTTTCAAAGATACAACTGAGCTTGAGATCCAACTTGACACACTTTGTCTGGGAATGGATGTCTTCCACTTGTTTCTGGAATGAGCAAGGCAAGTTGCTGAGGGAAATATAAGTTCCCAATTGGCCTTGCAACAGCGAGATTCAGTCTCAACCGGAGAGAGAAGCTGGAGGAGCAAACAGATGCATCAGGATTTCTGATTGTTGAAGGTGAAGACCCTCCACTGAGGACACGTAAGGAAATTACTTTTTTTTTTGTTGTGAACTTGCCCCCTTCCATTGTTATCTCATTCCTTATCCTCAGTGAGTGTTAGAGCCCTGAAATGTTCATCTTTTATGGTTTGGGTCATTTGTGCCTTGCACAAATATATAATATAGATTAAATTCCTTTGCTTTATTTTTCTTCAATCAGTCAAGAAAAAAATAATACCTTTGTATATTTTCAACTTAAGACACTCTATCCAAATTTACCTGAAGGTTTCATTCGACTATTATTGATTTAATACAATTCTGAAATATATAAATATATAAAGATCCTTAGAATAATGCTGAGAAGCAGTATTATAGACATCATCACAAAGCTCTGTTCTCTAACAGAGCTTTTCACAAAGAATGTTCTGGAAAAACAAAGCAAAAAACAGTTCTGTAGAAAGTTCTGTGGGAATACAAGTTAGGGACGTGCTGCACTCCTCAACCTCTCTATTCATAAGGAAGGTGTGTACAAATACGACGTACAGGTCCTTTAACAAAGGACTTTGGGGGTGCCTGGGTGGCTCAGTCAGTTAAGTGTCCAACTCTTGGTTTCGGCTCAGGTCATGATCTCACAGTTTATGACTTAGAGCCCCATGTCAGGCTCCACACTAAGGTATGGAGCTTGCTGGGGATTCTCTCTCTCTTTCTCTCTCTCTCTGCCCCTCCCCTCCCCTCCCCTCCCCTCTCTCTCTCTCTCTCTCTCTCTCTCTCAAAATAAATAAACATTAAAAAAAGGACTTCAGATAATTTGAACATGGAAATTTTTTCTAATAAAGCATTCGTTAAATACTGGATAAATACTGAATCATTTCACTTGGACCTGGATCTGTGATACTTTGTGCAACTCTGTGAGTAATGATCCTGAAGCTTCCGTATAAAGAGAAAACTTGGAAGTGGGTTCAAAGTTTCATCACGACTTTGATTATTCATTTTGTAAAAACAACTAATTCATCATTTGGTGCTAACTTTCCTGGAGCTTATTTCCCAGGGCAGAAAGTAAAAAAGATCAAGCAAGGATAGATACAGAGGCAAATACTTGATAGCTCTCATTTGGGACTTGGAGGTATTTGGGCTTCGGTGAGTTACATCGTCAACAATGAAGTGAAGATTATGTTTGGAGACGGAAAGTAGCTTCCTGCATTTGAACACTCATTAGCCTTGGAGAAAGAAAATGTGGGTTTTCTCTGAGCTTTGTGTGACCTTGAGCAATAAAGTTTACTTTTTTTTTTTTTAATCTGGATTCCCATGTGCAAAATACAGATGATAGAATCTGCCCTAGCAATTTCGGTCTGCAGTGGGGATAATATCCAAGGGAAAGGGTGCATTTAAATTTGTTTAGAAAAATCCAAAACACTGTCAAATGTGAAGTATGATTAAGATATAAATTTCAAAGGCAGAGAGGTTGGACATATTGTTGAGAAAGAAGGTCAGAGACGAGGAATGGCTGGCAATTTTCCCAGGAAGTATATAATTGCTGCTCCTTTTCTGTCACAGGCTTTCTCTTAACCCTTTGGGAGGGTGGCGGAGATGTTGGTTTAGAAGCTGACAAAATGGCCAACAGCTGAAAAATGCACTATTTCACTTCTTTTCAGGCTTAAAACAATCTGAGAAGTATCCCTAACCCTCTGGGATTACCAAGAAATTCAACAGAGAGAAACATAAGTGAATCACAAAGAAGTTCAAAGAATGTGAATTTCCAAGAAATTAAAAGAATTTATTAGTGAACCTTACCATTCACGTGCGTGAACTTAAAGACACTTTGCTATTTCCAACAAATGCATGTTATATTTCTGCACATATGTAACTTGGATATCAGCTCTCTGGCTATCTCAAATCTTTTACTATAATGAGGAGAACCTTTTTAGTAACATTTGAATTCAAAAACCCCAAAAGTTCACCCTAAACACACTGAGATCTGGAGAGCTTACATTTTTCCTCATCCTTTCTTACTCAAATTCCCGTCTTTATCTAAACCATTCATCTCTCTTCTAGGCCTTGCTCTTTAACCCCTAAATGCTACCTCTATGGAATGTGAGCCGCAATTGAAAGTTTATGTGCAATACGAGAATTAAATTGAGTTACCTCATGGCAGATAAGTTTAAATGTTATATGTAGACATTGCAGCTTCAGACATTTCCCTGAAAATATTCACCTCCTTAGAAAATTTTCATGGGCTCTTTCTCTTCTCTGGGCCACTATGAACCCTGGCTCTTTTCTTCTCCCCAAAGGGTCCCCCAGAAAAGAGGTAAATGATTTATATTTTAGCATTAATGAGAATAACAATTTAATTTAAAATGAAGATTACAGGCAGGAAGAAAGTGCAGTTTAAGTATTAACTTGATTCTTCTCTCCCGAAAGATGGTAATGGGGAGATGAGAGCCTAAAGGAACATATGGTTGTCTTTGCCTTCCGAAGCTTATGCATGAGCTAAGAGTGTAAAGCCACTAAGGTAAAATCCTGGAGGAAATGGCCTTTTGCTAGCTGAAAAACTCTTTTTATTTGGTGGGGAGGGGAGTAAAGTTAGATCTTGATACGATTTTATATAGACAGGGAAGGACTGGATTTCTTTGTATAATAAGGTAGAAAAGGTGTCCTACTTTGTAAAGCTGAGTGCTGGGTAAATGTGTATTCACTTTATTATTCATAAATATGTCTATGCACATTATATTTTGATTTCTAAAACAATCCATTTAAAAAACTGAGCCATTTTCCCCAAACATAAATATATATAATATTTAAATTATATTTTTTAAATGTTGCTTAAATATATATTTAAATAAATATAAATATAAATATATATTTTTGTTGATTCAGAAAGAAACAGCAGAAAAGCTTCACATCTTAGTGGACCCTTGCCTGCATTCAGGAGTGAAAAAGGTTGAGTTCTAGTACAGACTCATAAGATAAGAAATTGTGACCTTGAGAAAGGCATTTCTCTGAAATTTATCTGTGAAACAGGGATTATATTTTCAAACTGGGAGGGTTCACCAAACTCAGATTCTTATTTTATAGATAAAGAAATTGAAGCCAAGATTGATTAAATAACTTGATCAAGGACAAGGGTGTTCTGATCACAAAGCCTCAGGTGGAGCCCGGGGCCCAAGCTTCCAATGGTCTAGCCACTGAACAGACTTAACAGAAGCACCTGTGGGGTCTACCTATCAGAGCTTTGTGGAATCCAAGGTGAATGAAATATCATTCAAGGATGATGGTTCCTTGGCTCTGAGGGCAGAGTTGTTACTTCTTGCTTAAGTGAAGAGTTGTTACTGTTGACCTAAGATGGGCTTGCATCCTGGATCTACTTGTTTCTTTTTCCTGACATTTTCCCCCTTCTATTTTTGGAATTAAATCAGTATTAACACAGGTTTGTTTCAGAGTTGAAGCTAGTCAGTCACCTTTCTCTGGTCAACAGTGCCATCTGGTGGACACCCAAAAAATCTCTGCATTTGCTTAGAATTGACAGTTCTGGGATCCTGAAGGTCTTCAAGCCTCAGGCAGGCAAGTCCAAGTTGCAATTTTAAACAATGTTAGAAAGACACAGTGCTTACCATGGTGTGGGAGTTCAAGAAACAGAAAGAGGATTATAAATTAAGCTTTAGTAATATCAACAGAGCTTTCAAGAAGCTAGAAATCACCCAAGGAAGTAATTTTTTAATGGACTGCACTGATCTTCCTGATAGCTCATGACTCCCTAAGATAGTATGTCTAATTTATGTCATAAATAATTTAAAAGCACATTTTATCCTTTCCTTCCCCCTTTACTCTTGTCACTACTGAAGCAGATAGCTAAAGAAGGGGCAACTTTGAGAAAATGAAAACATAACAAAATAGCAACAGCAACAACAACAAAAAGAAATCCCTGTTAATGTGTAGTTTCAAGGTTCAAAAAGCCCAAATGCTTGTGGCAATAAAGAATATTCAGACACAAATGTGAAAGAATGATCCAGATCCAGGTAGGGAAAGCCTGGGTGGGCAGGCAGGGATGGGGCTGTCGGGAAATGTGGAAGGAGTAGAGGAGAAGAGGGTGATGAGCTTGTCAGGTTCACGGGTTCCACACTGTCACAACGTCCAGGGAGACAGGCTCAATCAGGAAGCAGCCTCCTCTTATGTCTCAGCAGATGCTGCTGCAGAGAGTTTTGTGGAGATTCTTTTGCACTTGCAATTAAGGAAGCAGATTTTTCCTGTACCAACAGAAACATGCAAGACCGCACTCTTGAAAGGTCAGGGAAGCAGGGCCATAAGGACAGTGACCTTGGCAGTCTCAGTCATGGACTGATGACATCAAAGATGAGATTGTCCCTCCTTTCCACCTCCCTACCACAACGGTACTAAATAAACTGTGATGGTGACCTTTATGTGTCACCTTGGCTGGGTCACAGTACCTGGATAATTGCTTAAGCATTCTTCTAGACATTTCTGTGAAGGTGTGTTTTAGATGAAATTAACATTTAAGTCAGGAGACTTTGGGCAAAGCAGATTATCTTCCATAATGTGGGTGGGCATCCTCCAAATCAGTTGAAGGCCTTAATAGAAAAAGACTAAAGTTCCCAGGAGAAAGGGAATTCTGCCAACAGACTTCTTTCAGATGCAAACTAGACTGTGTCTTGGGTCTCCATCCTGCCAGCCTACTCTGCAGATTTTGAACTTGCACCTCCATGATCATGTGAGCCGATTTCCAAAAATAAACATCTATGTATAGAGATAGATACACATATATGTGTACACACACACACACACACACACACACACACACCTCCTATTGTCCTATTAGTTCTGGGTTTTGTTTGTTTGTTTTTTGAGAGAGACCGTAAGTGGGGGACAGGGGCAGTGGGAGAGAGAGAGAGAGAGAGAGAGAGAGAGAGAGAGAATCTCAAGAAAGGTCCATGCACAGCACGGAGCTCGAATTGGGGCTCAATCCCACAACCCTAGGATCATGACCTGAACTGAAGTCAAGAGTTGGACGGCCAACCGACTGAGCCACCCAGGCTCCCCTGGTTCCATTTCTTTGAGGAACCCTGACTAATGCATAGGCTCCCAGAGATTAGACAAAACTCAGGATAAAGCATACTTATATGATAGGGGAAAGAGACTAATTGATAGTAAGATCCTGTTACTTCTGGTAGAATGGAAGATTAAAATAGAATTAAGTTGTTACACAGAAATAAAAATGCGCAATTTGTTTATACACTGAGGTGCGAGTCTGCTGCATCAATGAGAGGAGAGTCATGGAGGAAATGTGCTTTTATGCTTGCCTAAGAGAATCCAGGCCAGGACTATCAAGTGCTGGTTATTGTTGCTTTTCTTCTGTAGCACTGACAGATTTCTCAGCAGCATTGTTTGCAAAAAAAAAAAACAAAAACAAAAACAAAAACAAAACAAACTATTAAATTTTTGTAATGTTTATTTATTTTTGAGAGAGAGAGAGACAGAGTGCAAGTGGGCGAGGGGCAGAGAGAGAGGGAGACACAGAATCCCAAGCAGGCTCCAGGCTCCGAGCTGTCAGCACAGAGCCTGACATGGAGCTAAAACTTGAGAAGGGTGAGATCATGACCTGAGCCAAAGTCGGATGCTTAACTGACTGAGCCACCCAGGTGCCCCTGCAAAAACTATTTACATATCATTTTCATTAAAGTAAATATATAATGCAAAACTAATTTGTAAGTTTCTAATAAAGCAAAAATTGTCTTTAATTGCATATCAGAGTGACTACAGTACATCTTAATTCGTCTCAAAATACAAACCTTTAGAATGCATTGTTACCAGATACATGAGATCTGTTTTTGTTTTTTTGTTTTAGATCTGTTTTTGTTACTGAGGGATAAGCTAGTTATTACTTTGATGTGAAAATTCGCATTTAAGAAGTTGCTTTATTTTTCCCACATGGCTGTTGACTCAGAACAAATAATATTTTGCCAACAATTTTTAATTCATCCATGCTTTATTTTTAGATTTGATATTATAAAAATCTTTCTATCTTTGCTTTGACTTGTTTGTTACCATTATTTTCCTAATCAACTTTTGACACAACTCAGGAAATTTTTTCCAAAGTATATTTTCAATTTATCTTAAAAATATTATTTTACAATAATTCAAAGACATTTACCCCAAATGCATGTTTAATTTATGTGTAGGTCATGTGTCTATCAGAGAATAGCTTATATTAGCTTTTAAAACAGAAGATATCTATATCAGCAATATATAGCCCAAGACAGATCTACTGTCATTTTGATATAATGCACCTGTTTACCACATCTATCTGAGAATAAACAGAGTGAACAGATTTGGCCTGTGGACCATCTGGGCGGTGAGTTACCTAAAGAAACAGGTCAATAGCATTGTGACAAAAGTCACAACCTGGAGTAAAAGTTTGTAAAGGGTCTCAGGGACCTCTCTGCCAGAGGTAATGCAATACATCTTAACACTTCAGAATTGTTGGATGAGATCCTTTTGAAGTATTTTACTAGAAAAAACTTTAGGAAACATTTTTCCTTTCATCTACCGAGAAAGGTGACAAGATAATATATTATCTCAGTGGTTGAATAACAGTAAAATTTTTAAAGCATTTTCATATGCTTTATACTTATGCCCACCTATCCTGATATCCAAAAATCTTTAGAGTGTGTTCCCCCCCCCCAAAAAAAAGAAAGAAAACAAAGATAATGACCTTAGCTTGAAAATAAATGAAGGAAGATAATCTACCCCCATCTATATCTACAAAAATAATAAGTTTAGGTTTGACATCCATATGAAATAAGTGCTCAGTAATCAAATATGCAGTGAAAACGACAGGGTATTTCAAAAATGTTAATGGTTTTATTGTTTTATATTTTCAGAAAACTATTTTAGTCTTCTTTTATAGTTTGTTCTATTTTACTTCCTTGAGGTCTAGAGCATTTCAATTCCATCACTGGATCAGCCACAGAAGCTCACAGATCCCTACCCCAGCCGGTCCTCTCTTAGGGGTCAAAACAATTCTCATCAGGTGTCTCTTCCCACTTAGAGTGGCTTGGAAGTTAAGTCCTAGTGCTGGAGTCTGGTGTGTGGAACCTCCTCTTAACAAAGCAAATTGTCTTTCCTTGATGCCCAAGACAAAAATGATGACCAAACCACCTAGTCTCAAAATAGAACCCATGTTTTGCTGTACTTTAACAGAAAGGCTGTGTTCATGAAGATACCATATACCGTTATAGGGAGTGTCTGTGCTCCAGTCATGTCTGGTAGGTCCTGTATTTTTTTCCTCCCATTGGTAATATGCAGCCATATGAACACTCTGTTTCTGTTTCAGTTGGGTTCCCGCCCCACCCCCACCCCCCTCCCCATCATCCTTAAGTGGATTCAAAGAACTGGCCAAAGCCAGGTCTCCATGGCCCTTTGCTGAACTCTTTAATTAATTGTTTCAGTCATATAAATGTTCAACAAAAGATCACCTCTATTAAATACTCATAATATTAGCCACGGGTACCTTCATCTAGAACATAGATAACAAAGTGAGGAAAGACAAGCTTAAATTGTAAACTAACCCATTAGGTAGCTGAGACCCACACAGGCCAGCACAAAAGGGGGTCTTCCTTCTCACTAGGAAGGGGACGGAGAGACGATTCAACCTTCCCAGCCTATTTATTCAATGACTATCTGAGAGCCATTGAAGAAGGAGAAAGAAAGAATTGGTTTAAAATAAATAACATTTGGAGAGTCTCAGCCTGTCTTCACATATCTTTCCTATTACTCTGGCTCTTATCATAACATGTCTTCATCCTTACCCCCTCATCCTAAGGCAAGTCGGGAAGGCTAATACAGATTAGAAGTCCTCTCCTTCACCTCCAGCATGCAGAGGAGGACTCATCAGGGTCAGAAGGGATGGGGCAGAACTTCGGCCAGTCACTTCCCTCCAGCTGCATCCTAAAACTAATCCCACGTCGAGAAGGAAAGTACTGAGTTGGATATACGACAAGGTTACTGGAGGAGGGAATAAGGGAAGAAAGCGTTTTCAGATTTGAGAACTGAGTTCAGGTTCTGTGATGCTCATTCAGTCATTGGCTCCCATTCTGAAGACAAAACACTAAGACCAGATCATATTACTAAATGTGAGCTTTAGGCACCTCAGGGTGCTTACACTGAACTTGCTGCAATTGTCTAGATGTGCTTGCAAACTTGGAAGTAGAGCTGTGTGTCCAGTGCAGTTTTGGGCATCATTTTACCAATGGAAACAACTATTAACATGTGTTTTGTAAGGGCACAACTGTGACCGTGTGACACACACTGAAATCAGAAACCGAATAATTTAAATTAATTAACCTCATTACGTGATGAACACTGTTCAAGGAGCTGAGAAGGATGCAAAGAAATATGAGTGAAGATCTGTCCTTCACAAGATTAAAATTTTTAAGGAAATGAGCAAAATGTTCCAAAATGGGTAAACTGAATGATTCCACAGCGCTGCTGTGGGGTTGAGGTGATGGTACCGAAGGCAATGGATGCATCTGAAAATGCAATGGTAGAGGAAGAAACAGACCATTCCTAATAGTGCATAAGACATTTTCAGGACATATTCAATTTGGAAACAATTCCTTTTCTGCCAAAAAGCATAAATACACATAAAGTTTCTCACCAGATTTACAGATATCTATAGCATGTATTTTAAGAGAGCATATTGGGAGAGGATGAGACTTATTTAATTTTTTAAATCAGCCAAGATACATGTGTAACAGCTTACTCGCTGAGAATTAGTGTCTCAGATGTGTTTTTTTTTTTGGGGGGGGGGTCTTAGATATTGTTTTATCAATCACTTCATTTATTTTTCTATCATCAGTTTATTTATTTTAAGCCTTAGTGCTATTTAAAATTTACTCCCTGCTTTGGGTCTCCAATATTAGATTTTTCATTTTCCTGTGGGAACACAATGCCTTTATTATGGAAAGGGCTGTTAGAGTGTCGTCTTGTAAGTATAGGGACAAAAGGTAAGACTTTGTCCTTTGTGGTGCTGTGGGGATGGGATTTTTTTTTCTCCATATTCCCTTCAGGTACAGAGCATCCCTGAGGCAGATGGACCCTTGAACTCTCCTGTCCCCAAAGCCTGGTTGTGGCTCTGAAAGCAGGCTCGGGAACTCTCCTGAGGTCAGCATTTGCACACAGTGGATGTGCTGGCCCAGCTGAGTCCCCCTACTCTCGAGCCACAAAGAAGACTGATTTTTGGACTGGAGTAGGCAAACCTTGTGGATCTTGGAAATTTGGGCAATGGGAAGCCCTCTGGTATTAAAAATTGCTTGTACTTTCAACGATAAAGGAAATAAGGTCTTGTCGCGTACTCTAAGCTAGTAAAAGAGAACATACTGGCTATGGTTTTACATGTATCAGAGTTGATTGCAAAACAATTTGGAACATGAAATAGTAGTAGTAACTATCATGCATGTGATGCTTGGCTAAAGCAAGCCTGCCTTCTAAGTTTTTTATATTTGTTTCTGAATATATGCTTAGGGAAATTTCTGAAAGCTTGTCACTAAGATATTAAAGCTGGTTATGTCTGGGAGGTAGGCTATAGGGTGATTTTTAGTCATAGCAAAATCACACACAATTTATGCAAGTAGAAATAAGAACCATTGTAAGTCTATAAAGCAGTTTGTTATTGTGTTTAGTATTACAAAAATGAAGATTCCACATATATAAAGTATAAATATTTCTATATATGACATATGTGATGATTCTCGGTTGATTGGACCTACCCTTTATTTACCTACATATGTTTACTCAATCCTCACAACAATAGTATGACATGAAAAAAACATGGCACAAAAGAGACAGAAAGGTCTCATGTACTTGATGACTGTTTGTCTCTCCCAGGTGACTAGCCCTGTCCCTGATTGCTATCTTGCTTGCTATGGATGAAAGGTCAGGAGTCACACCAAGAAATGAAGGAAGGTAGACTAGTTGCAGAGCAGAAACCTTAAAATGCCTTAAAATGGATTAAGCATATCTCTTCCTGTGACTGGCTGTGTAACATCATTTTAGTTAGAAACAGCATTGTGTTCAGCTAAGAGAAGTTGGCACTATATTTGCACTTCCTTTTCCCCATAAGCTGTATAAGTTAGGTTTGCAGATATATTCAAAGTTTAGTCTTTGTCATATCCAGGGTTTTGTTTAATTTAGAGGGATAAATAATCAAATGTTGACAGAAATGAGCAATGCTCCATTCAAAAAATCTAATCTTTCTGGCCTTTGTTAAAGAAACATCAGGGAAAATTGATGACCATGAAGATTTATATTTATTAATCTAAGGAGATTTCTTTCTAGCGTTGGAATCATAATAGTTATTTGAATTATGGCTGGATAATGGAGACTGTTGAATCATGGAGTCCCCTTATGGTTAACACTCATTAATCATTTTTATAATTAAAAATATATTCCTCAACTCAATCTACTTTTCATATTTAAGGAATATCTATCAGAATGAACCTTTCCAGATACCCAATATGGGAAGTTGTTTTTTTTAAGTGACTAAAAAATGATAATAACAAAATATAATTTTTTAATTAAAAAAAGAATGGTGGAGAGAAGGGAAGTCTAGTCAACTAAGCCTCATCACACATATATATAGAAGTATAATGTCTTATATATATGGAAATCTTTTATTTCATAATACTGAACAATTTATATAAATTGTGTGTACTCATTAAAAAACTCAAATGCAAAGTACTGTAAATGAGACCAAACAGAGGTTATTTATTCAGAACTCACAGGAGCAAGGGATTCAACCACCATCACTTGCACTTGGCAGAGACTCAAAGGCAGAGATGGGGAGATAATGCCTTACGGTGGGAAGAAGAAAGTTTCAGATGTGCTCTTCTGGGTGATGATGACTGGCGTGAGGAAGGTGGAGGGACTTCTAGAGCCCCCTTCTGTAGGCTAACTAGAGGAAGGGCATGTTGTGTGATTGGTTAGAGGAACATGTTTTGCTTTCTCTGGATGGTTCAGAGTTGGAGGTGGAGGTAAAAAACAGAGAATCTTGCAGTCATTGACCACACCCTCCCTGTTCGGGGCTATTGGTTACACAAGTGTGGTTTGGCTTCTCAGCTGGTGGAAGCTTCCTTTGATGCAGAGGTTGAAAGTCAGAATTCTATTATCACATATGGCCTGGCCATTGCCTATCCCTATATTAAGTTTCTTACTATTCATGATTTGAATTTAACTTAAAATGTTCTCCTTTAATAATAGGTTCAATCAATACTTCCTGATAACATTATCATTAATAGCTAAATATTATTTCATTTCATAGATGTGCTATACTTTCATACCTATCTTAGAGATATGCCATAATATAATATCAGCCCTCTTTTTAATGTCACTTGAATAATTTCAAATTGCCTGTATTTTAACAACAATGAAATAAACTTCCTTGAAGATAGTTATATTTACCTTTTTCCATTTGTATTTTAAATATAAATTTTTAGACATTTTCATGCATGGAATCTGAATACAGAGTACTAAACTGTTCTCTAATTAAAATGCTTATTAACTCCCTATGTGGATGGAAGTGACAGATACCACTAACACTGTCACTAAAAAAGATTGCTAATCCTACAGATGGCAAATGTTCATTTATTATGAGGTTGAATATCTCAAGTTTTTGTTGACCATTTGTATTTGTTCTTTTCTCAATTGTCAGCTCATGTTATTTGCCCACATTTTTATTGATACAATCTATTTTCCTTCTGATTTATGTGCTATTTTTCACGTTGTGAAATTTTTCCAACTTCTCATTTGTCTTTTAATTTTTAAATAGTGTTGTGCTTTGTTTTTACTATGCAAAGTGCTTACACTAATGGCATTTGGAAAATTGCTAAGATTTTATGCCTACATATTATGGGTGATGGCCAGATGGCATTGTTGTCTTTAGAGATAGTGAGGACTATCAGATCTAAAATGCTGACCTTTGTTTTTATTGTTGTGATTAGAAAATAAACTCATTAAAAAACACAAGAAGAATAGTTTCCAAATTACTCCACAGGGAGTAACCAAATACTTTATTTTAATAATAAATAGCCGAATACTTAGGCTATGCTATATCACCTGCTTACACAGATTGTATATTCTTTGATATACTCAACTTCTGGCATTTTCTCAGTTTAATCTATTATCCTTAACTTACAGTTATATAATCCAGGTGAACACTAATCCCTCAGGCTTTCTTCCACTCTTGCTGAGAGGATCTTAATTAGCTAGTTGACTTATGCAAGTATAGACAGTTGAACAGCTTTCCATTAATGAGCTCTGAGTGAGCAGGGCCAGTGGTTCTTTTTCTGATGGGGAGGTCTCCAGCAGAGTTTGAGTGTCCTTATTCTCCATCCACAATGGACCCACTCTAAATTCTCTTCAATCTGGTAACTAACAACTCCCCCCAAGTGTCAGCAGTTTTAATATTGGCTATAAATTCGAATTATCTATGGAGTATACAAAAATTTTTCATATCTCATTCCATTACCAGAAACACTAATTTAATTGATCTAAAGAGACCCCAGCATCAGTACATTTAAAAAATCTCTCCAGGTGATTCAAATGTTCATCCTGCACTAAAACTCATATTAACTCATTTTCCCCTTACCTTTTATTAATATGCCTTATATATTATACAATTTATCTTCCACAACATACTTGCCAATTTAAAATAATTGCAGCATGAGTTAGCTCGCTAACTACATCAACTTTTTAAGATATTTGCTTCTCTTTTGAGTGATTTTAAATATAAATGAAAATAGCTTATAGTGATTAAGCAAAAAAAGTTTTCCTTCAATATTTAAGTCATCTAGTGGGACTTGATTAACTCAACATTCATATTCTTATATTCAGAAAGATTCATAAATATTATATCTAAAAGGGATCCTAGAGATCATCTAATTATACTATTATACTTTATCTATAAGGAATCTGAGACCCAGAATTAATAAAGTGATTTTTCATAATGCTGAGGGGTTGTTAAGTGTTAGATTTTGGCCTATAATAATCAATACTTTGGTATATTAGTTCTCAAACACAGTATAAGAAATCAGTTCAAAACTTAGCAACAACAGCAATAAAACCAACACACATTTACGACCTCACACATGTCATATAGTTTCTTTGGGTCATGAATTCAGGAGTGGCTGACCTAGTTATTTCTGGCGCACTGCACTTCATGAGGTTGCCATCAAGATGTTGCTCAGGGCTACAGTCATTTGAACGCTTGACCAGGGCTGGAGAACCTGCTCCCAAGCTCACTCACGTGGCTACTGCCAGTTAGTTCCTTGTCACAAGGATCTTTCTTTCATAGTGCTGTTTTAGTATCCTCGTGACGTGACAACTGACTTACCACCAGAGTTCTTGAGCTAAGAGAATAAAATAGGAGCTACAACCTATCAATGAAATAGCTTTGAAAGCCATACTCCATCAAATTTGCAATTTCCTATCAGTGACACAAGACGTTTTTATTCACTGTAGGAAGGGAGTACACAAGGGTGTGAATGCCAAGAAGTAAGACTCCATTGAAAGCCATCTTGGAAGCTGTGTACCACGGGTATCTTCGCACATCATACAATTTTAGCTCATAAGTAAATCATAAATTTTAGGTCTTTGGCAGTGCATTACAATTCATTAAATTTTTACCACCACTAATATATTTCATGTCTTATCATCACTTGATATTTCATTATTTGACAATGTGTCATCTAGTAACAAGTTCAAAAAGGTAGCTTAAAAAATATAGTTTCAATACTTTGTGATGCTTTAACAAAATCTGCTTTGATCAATTGATATTTTTTGGCATTTACCTTAAAAAGATGTTTTTCTTCAGAGACCTGAGAATTTTAAATTTCAAATTTTTATTTTTCTAATTTAAAAGAATTTTTAAAAGTTTATCTCCTCAGAAGACATATGCAGTCTTTTCTATACACAAAAAGTAAGATTATTTTTCTCAATGATCAGTATACATGATCTATATCAGCACATCACCTACATCCTAGAGATGAATCAATTCTCATGTTTGAGATTGCCATGAACTTTAGGAATGAAGCAAGATGTGTATTATCAGGGTTTTTTTTTTTAATGTTAAAAAGAATGTTAACATTTTATAATTTGGGGGTAGAAAAACAATTTTTAGTTAAAATTTACTTTAAAGAAAAAAAGTGATATTTAAAATCAGTCCTTAAGTAATGTATAATTTCAAGAAAGATGAAATCTACAATACTGATGGAATGATTCCTTTCTCTTATCTCCTACCACTAAAAATATCTGCTATGCCCTGAAAAATAAATGTAAGGAATTACGCGATGTGAATGTCTTATTACTTATATAATCACTAATAGCTTATTGAAATAGGACCTTAATAACTACTCTGGCAATTTTAAGGTATATTAAACTACTCAAGTAATTGTAAGCTAATGGTAATAGACATTATGTTATTACTAAAAGTAAGACAGAAGTAAGGACTCTCCAGTTCTTGAGCCAAAATCTACCCTCTGATGAGTTTAACATAGTTTATTATGAGTTTAATATAGCTTATTCTTTTTGCATAATACTAAAATGAAGCATAGCTTTAAATGACTTTAATGGCAAAATCCTTAAAAATTCCAAGGTCAGTCTATCTTTATAAGGAAGAATGATGCAGATGTGTCTGTCTGTGAAATGTGTCTCAATGTATTTTCATCTGAGTGTCTGAGGCCCTATGAAGCCTTGGCATGCCTCTCTTCATGGAATACTTTCAGCTATTCATTAGTTAATTAAGTCCATTTCATCCCCAAAAGTGCCTAAAGTAACTCTGGCATTTGTACGTAAGGTTTGTATGGATTTATATATGGGGTGGAGGACTATATGTGTGTGTCTTTGATGAGTTTGCCTCTGTTCTTGGTCTACATTTCTCTAGGTCTACCTGTGTCTTTCTGAGTTAAACAATTTATTTTTATGCATCAGTATTATATCTCATCTCATCCCAAAGAAGATTTGAGGCAGCTGCATTACCCTATATGCACAACTTTCTGTATGTCATGTATGTCTCTACCTCTGTATCTCTGCGTTTGTCTTTCCCTCTCTTCTTCCTGCCTCATTCCAAGACACAAATAACCCTATATTTAATCATTGGTTCTTCTTTTCATAAACTTTATTTTAAAAACTTTATCTCATTATTCATCATATGAACTTCCACAAAGTCTTATCATCAGTTCTGCCATCTGTTTCCAAAAATATGGCTACCCTTTTAGTGACTGCAGGGCACTTTAGCACCACCCTCCACTGAGTCTCAAATATATCACAACTAAACTTTGCAGAAGTATGCTTTTCAAATTTCAGATCACAGCTCTGGTCTCCCCAAGCTATTCAGAGATCTACTGCTGAAACTGAGGGGTAAGTCTGTTTCTAAAGCAGACCTCTTAGTGGTGCTGTTGGGTTATGGGTCATGCCCTTCCTCATTACCTTTTAATGAGTATAGGGAAAAATGGGTAATCAACACAGTTGCTGGTTAGATTGACCAAAACCCTCTTTCATAAGCTACGGAAATAAGATTTCTGAAAATAAAAGATGGAGGGAGAGGAAGTGGTTAATATTTTTAAAGACATCTTGGGCTCCAATCTCCTACCCCTACTGAATTACTCGTGTTTATGGGTAGCATTTTGTAACTGATTAAAAATAGCAATGAATTTTTTGGCTACTCTTTCATGGAAAAGTAGATTCGAAATCTCTTCTCCTTTAATCTGGCTTGGCCTTAGTGACTAGCTGGGCCAGAAGAATGCATTAGAAGTAAAAGGATGAGATTTCTGAGGCTAAGATACAAATAGCCCTTCAGTTTCCTTTTTTTTTTTTTTTTTTTTTTGAATATTGTCTCTGAAATATTTTACATGGGTCATCGTGTAAAAAGTTAGACCAATTTCCCTGAGTCCACCATGTTGAAGAGGCCATGCTCTGGAAAACCATCCCAGCTGAGCCTTGCTTTTCAGTCTCCCTACCAAGATTCAGGATATGTGAATTAAGCCATATTGGGACCAACAGTCTAGCCCATTTACCAGTTGAATACTAATGAGCAATATCCATAAATTGATGAGCATAAGATAGAACAATCAGCCAACTAAGCATGCCTAAATTCCTGACACAGATATGAGATACAATATAATGGTTGTTTTAAGCCAACTGAATTTTGTGGTTATTTTATAGAAGTATGTTGTTGGAGCACCTTACTATCCTACATTCTACAGGTTCTCTCAGTCCCTGACTTGCAAGTAAAATTTCAAATCCTTTCTTGATTTCCAAACAACACAAGCATCCAACACTCACACGTATAATTTTCCTTCCTGTGTACAATCCTGGTGCAAGGGTGAGGCAGGGAGGGAGAGAGAATGAAGACAATTATCAATTCCTGACATAGTTTACATGTATGACTTTTTTCAACACCAAATTCTATGAAAAATCTACTTGTTTCTACTGAGATATTTGGAAGCTACATTTAACCTATTGGTCTCTCTATGACTATATCTCTTTATGATCAATTCTTGTTGCTTTTGGCCTATACATTAACTAGGTTCCTTCTGGTTATCAAGTAAAAATTCTATACTTAGAAGCAAACTGAAAAAGAAATTACTATACTGAGTTTCATATAATACAGACAATAAATATTTGTTTACTGATTGAATCTTTAACTCAAAGGTCTCTTTCAGTAAACCTTTATATATTTTTGTCTGTGCTTCAAGAGTAGAGCAACAGAACATAAGGATAGTTGTGATAAATGAAAAAAGGAGGGTTCTGCCATTTTCCACTACCAGAGATTTCTCCTTGTTACTGAAACCTTATATAATTTCAAGAAAAGAATTCCCCAGAGGTTACTTTTCAAACATGGCTATTTTTGTTAAATTATAAACAATAGAAAGAAAAATAGCTTAGAGGCATAGTGCATTCCATGGGACAAATCTCTTCACATCTAATAAACCCCAATGGAAAATATATGCATTTCTCTAGGAATGTATATATGTACATGTCGTGGAAAAATTATTTTCCACTCAGAGCCTCATGTTACCAGGACACTTTAATGGGTGCCTCCAGGAGTACCAGTCACATGTATTGTTTCCTGGAGCTTTGCTCCAGACAGTGGCATTCGCACGGACATTGAATGGAGCCCCCAAGCCAGAAGTACTACCTTGATTTACCTTCTCCCTGTGAGTCTTACTCCTTCCTATCCTCTTCCATCTATGCCTTCTCATCACCTTCTGAGATAAGTTAATAGTCCTTAGCTTGTGCTCAGAAAAAGTACTTTCATTCTCTGCTTTGGCAAGCCCTGTTTTGGAGTAGACTGGGATAATTTTTCTTATCAAAAGCACTGATAGACTCAATATTTTGGGAAATGCACTTTTCAGTGTAAAGCATTTCAGCTACCCTGTACCTAGTGCAGACTGAGAGTCAGGGGGATTCCAGAGCAGCTAGCTTTAGGAATTACTTCAGCTGGTTGACTTGAGCAACGCATGATTTCCATTTTTTTTTTTTTTTTTTTTTTTTTTTTTTTGGTCTGTGAAGCTTACCTCCAATGAGAAATATTTAAGCAAAAGTTATACATGAGGAAGCATTCTTTTGGATAAAAAGAAATACTGGAGTCAACATTCCCCATGTTGTTAGTGTGATCCAAATGTCACCAAACTGTTATCTCTGAATTACCTGCATTTTATGGCACTTTTCCAACTCAGATTTGGGATTAGCAAGAAACATAAGTCATCTGGTAGCTTAATTAATATTGAGATAATACATTAGAGGATTCTATTTAGCCATTGCTAAAACTTGGCTCATAATGAACCTACCTCTCAGTTGTATGATGCCAAAGTGAAATGCCAGAAACAACTACCTTCTATTCAGGACTGGGAGCCTCCCACTAACAGCAACTAGTTGACTGTTGGGAGTGCCTCAAAGTCATCAGACTCTGAACTTGACTTCTAAAAGTATAAGAAGATGGTGAGGTAGGTAGAAGGTAAGATATCACACACACATACACACATACACACATACACACGCATATGCACACAAACATACACACACATTCATGTACCGGGTTTGTTCTATTTGTCTCATTCCTTCCTCAGACAACTAAAGTCTACACTGAATGTACTTAAGATCAAAGAGTAACGTTCATTTTGTACAGGACACTTTACTAAGCAGTACAAAATCCTACAACATCCTAATTTCCTCTAGCTCCACACTAAATTTTATTTAATTTTTTTAATGTTTATTTATTTTTGAGGGAGAGAGAGACAGAGCATGAGTGGGGGGTGGGGGGGGTGGGCAGACAGAGAGGGAGACATAGAATCTGAAGCAGGTTCCAGGCTCTGAGCTGTCAGCACAGAGCCCAACACAGGGCTTGAACCCACAAGCCACAAGATCATGACCTGAGCCAAAGTCACTTAACCAAATGAGCCACCCAGGCTCCCCTCCACACTAAATTTTAATGCCTGTGGAGTCACCCTAATGACATTGCTGGGAAGTTCTATTCCTTAATCACATACTATAGCTCAAAACCGGGCTATTTCCTTTCTCCATTTTTCTGCCTCTACCTAAGATAATGACTGACCTGGTGGCCCACAAGCACTCTGGGTGTGGTCTCAGACTGTTGACCATATCTCCGAGGACATTTGCCCTACACATTTGGAGTGTCAAATTACCTTAACCTCTTTCACAGGGCATATTTTATTGACTTGACAATAGGGTAGACAAGACAAGTAGATCTACATGCTAATTCCCGTCACTGTAAATAATACTTAAACCACAGTCTGCCTATGCAGATATTCATCATTAGGCATTGGTGAAAACATTTATTGTCAGATTTCCCAAGATGGTCTTTTTCTAGGTCCACCACCGGAGCCCTGTGCATGTAGTAGCTATCCCCCTCTTTCCCCAGGATGAGTGCCTGAGTTTTGAGTATTCTCTCCCTCTGTCACTATTTTCTCTCCCTGGTTTTTGGCCTCATAATGTCTTCATTTCTCAAACAAACAAAAATCATTCTCTCATCTCAATTTTATAATGCAATATAATGCTACATTAAAGCTACATTTTTATAAGAAAAAAAAAAGGAAAAAGTCTATCAGAATCATTAAAGTCTATAGGTCTGGGAGAGTTTACTGCTTAAATATTTCCTGAGGGTTAATATTTTTATACCTTACAGGGAATTTAGGAGAGGCAAAGTAAGTCCAATATGAGAAAGAAAAAAAGCCAAACAGCTAATTTCTCCTAATATGTTGGCTGAAGTTCTTTTTTTTTTTTTAATTTTTTTTCAACGTTTATTTATTTTTGAGACAGAGAGAGACAGAACATGAACAGGGGAGGGGCAGAGACAGAGAGAGACACAGAATCTGAAACAGGCTGCAGGCTCTGAGCGGTCAGCACAGAGCCCGACGCGGGGCTCGAACTCACGGGCCGTGAGATCATGACCTGAGCCGAAGTCCCGAAGTCGGATGCTTAACTGACCAAGCCACACAGGCGCCCCTGGCTGAAGTTCTTAACAACTGTACCTCTGAATATGACATATATCAGAAGTCTAAACTCCATTTACCTGTGCCAAAAATTATGGTTATTTTTCCCTTTGTTATTGAACAAAAGGTCCATTATGGGCTAAATTACACTTCCTAAAATTCATGTTGAACCCCTGCTACCACAGAATGTGACTATTTGGAGATAGGGCCTTTAAGAGGTAATTAAGTTAAAATGTGGTTATTACAGTTGGCCTTCTTCCAATCTGACTGGTATCCTTATAAGAGGAGATTAGGACACCAGAGACGTCAAGAATGCATAGTCACAAAGATAAGGTCACATAAGGGCACAACAAGAATATATCCATCTGGAAACCAAAGAGGGAGAGGCCTCAGGAGAAACCAACCTCAGGAGAAACCTGCAACATGTTAATCTTGGACTTCTAGCCCCAGAACTGAGAGAAAATAAATTTATGTTGCATAAGACACCCTGTCTATGGTATTTTGTTATGACAGCCAAGCAAATTAATACAGGTTGTTATGACAGCCAAGCAAATTAATAGAGGGTCCAGGGGAAAATACTCTTTCTAAAGTCTAAGTCTCATAGATGTCTAATATTTAAAAAACAAAAGAGAGAGAAGAAGAATACAGCAGAAGTTTTACATTTTTGGTCCCAGTTAACCAGTTCCAAGAGAGAGACCAATTTCCTCATTAAGAGGAAAAGTTTCTTCTTCAGGAAACTATAGCAAGATCATGGCGATGAGTTCTTTTCCTTCTCTTTCCTCTCCTGGAAGGAACATTTAAGTACACATTTTCTTCCTTTGATAAAATTCATCTAAAACACTTTATACCCCAAACTTACACCCATAGCAGAAGGCTTCTCTAAGAGTGCAGATTCTTGAGCAATTCTTACTCAACCTCTTACCCTAGGATCCTGTTAAACCTTCGGAAAGCTTTTCAAAATTTACCAGCACTGCTCAGGTAACAAAATTTAATTATGTAAAATAGATGATAAAATGTTAAACTTGAATTCAGGAATTCAAGGTTGACTTATAGTCTAGTCAATCTCCCCAGTAATCATTAAACCTTGGCTTTGTACAGAATTTCTCTATTGCAGCAATTTAAAAAGTTTTATTAAGTTTAGATGAATCCTAAAAGCCTCTTGTGTTTTCATAATTCCACATCCCTTAGCCATTGCAATTATTACATTTAGTTTTTTTGTCAATGTTCATAATGTTCATTCTTCTGTATTTGCCTTGTAGCGATGTGTACATATTTTTCTTTGATGAATCTTTAAATCCAAAAAAGAAAGCGTCTCTTTACAACTGCTCTAACATAGCAGTTTATTCTTAGAATATCTCAAAAGCACGAGCTGCTGTTATCAACTTCCTCCAGTTAATGTCACCTCTGCCAGTCATACACCACCTCTACAAAAACTGAGCATGTAATCATCACACCCATATCTGTTGAGAGGACAGGGATGCTGGAATATCTGTCCCTGGGATTATAAGCTGCTTTTAGTTTTCCATTTTTAGCAGAACCAATGGTGAACTTTGAATGATCTCATATACCTCCCCTGAGAACTAGGCTTTAAATTGGCTCATCGTTAATATAACTCTTTGATAAGAAAGCATATGATAAATTTGAGTTTATGTATACTAGCTAACAACTGATATGTATTGCCCTACCATTTCTTTCTCTCAGTAGGGAATCCCATGCTTAACACTAAGCTTAGTTTTATCAACATAACCAGTAAACGAAGGAGAGAGTGAAAAGTCTAGATGATAATCCGAGTCCTTACAGAGAATGATGTGCAGAATTGGGCACCTGTGGAGTATCTTCTGGCCTGCGAGGTGCTAAGAAGGCCCCAGTTGCTGCTGACCTGCCTGTCTGCAGCTTCCTTTCATAGGGTCATTGCTTTGTATGTGGGAGGCCTTTTTAAAATCCTATGTTAAGCACTATCAGCCAGTACCACTTCACCATCTAATTAGCCAAGTAATGTTTTCCAAGGAAGTAGAAGAGTGGGAGAAAAGCAAAAGTTGTTTCATAGCCTTGGGGGAGGGAGAAGCACAACATGTAGCAATCATGGGGACAGCTTGAGAGAGGAGAATGCCTCTTGTTATGATCCCAACAGAAAAAGAGAGACTCTTAAGGAACAGGTAAGAAGACACAATTCAAATAGTTTCCAAGAGTAGACACTACTTGTGAAGTTTATAGTCAAATAATCAACATGCTATGATACCACTACAAGTCTGCTTTTTTTTTTTTATATTACTCAATCCATTGTTTGTTCCATTTTTCTAAGTTCAGTGGCAGACTTGTCAAGAGTGGGGTTTCTGCAGCCTTCCTCATGAGAATATGAGGAGCTTTTTTTTTTTTTAGGAGCTTTTAACATCGTGTGATTATCCCTGATGTAATAGCCAGGCTCTAAACATTATGTCATTCTTATTATTATACTCTGAAATAACCTATTAAATGCCTCCTCTCTTGTCTCAATATTTATAGCTTCCAAATAATTGCAGATTATCATGCTCTCCCAAGTAGCCTGAAGTAACTACTCAGCTCTGATTTAATACCTTTCAGTAGTTGAGTGTAAATCACCTTCTTTGTCCATCAACTTTGAACAGGTTTGGAAAACTATGAACTTATGCAAGGCATAAAATGAAAGAAATAGTCTGACATACCTAATTGGTCAGACATCTGTCTTTCAGTTTTAGTCTCTTTGCTTCTGGTAAAACTGAGGAGGAATTCACAGCCACCTGGTGATCCTAGCCCTTCTAAACGAAGAATTAAGACTTTATTTCCTTCAGTCAACTCATTAAAGACTTGTAGAGATTGATTTGGTAGCAAAGTGGCCCCTCTTTGAAATGTTATATATTTTGTCTTCCCAAGGATTACACAAAACTCGACTTGCCAAGAGGGCAGCTGCAGTGTTCAAGTGACGCCATCCCACTTACCTTGGTCACAGCTGGGACTCTCATAGAAACTGTCAAAGTAGCAAGTTGTCAAGATAGTTGGAGAAGCTCCCTGCTGCTGCCATGTGTCCTTCTGCTCTAGTTTTCTAGCACAATGAAAATGTCAGCAATTCCTTTTACACCTGAGAGAGTAAGCTTCAAATTATTCTTTTCTCTTGTTTATTTTTTGTCACCAATAGGACAAAGACCTGGTAGTCTAATAGAAGAGTCTTAGATTTATTCTATTTGAAAGATTCTTGGAATCTATTGGCTATTTTAATTGTGTCTGAGCAATGAGGCTTGTGAAGGAGATTGTGAGGAACATCCCTGTCCCTCCCAGATTCATACTAGAACTGGACCAGGGGGGAACCCAGTGAATAGTGGCACCTGGTAGCTATGGCCGCACCACTGCAGGTAGCAAAGAAATGCTCATGCCACTCAAATGTGTGTTCCAGCTTTTCTCTCCTGTTTTCTTAGAGGACATATGAGCTATGCAAAAATTGAGTTAGTAGCTGCCAACCTCATGACTTCTTTGCCTAGAAACAGCAGCACAACTAGTACCATTTACTTTAGTTGACTAAAATGACTTTAGAAATTATTGCATCCAACTCTTTCACTTTATGGAATGAGAAAACTGAAAGTAAGAAGGTATTTACTGAAGTTACATCATAAATTTGTGCCAGACATGGGGATAAAAGACTAGTTTGTTTTTCCCCAAAATCCATACTTGATTTTCTTACGTAACTGAGTGACTCTACCCACAAAGAAAAAAAAACAAAAACCTCTCTATTACAGCACCAAAGAACTGTATAGCTTCTGTGTTGTTGGGGGTTTTCTCCTCCTCCTCCCCCTCCTCCTTCTCCTCCTCCTCCTCCTCCTCCTCCTCCTCCCCCCCTCCTCCTCCTCCCCTTCCTCTCTTTCTTCTTCTTCTTCTTCTTCTTCTTCGTCTTCGTCTTCGTCTTCGTCGTCGTCGTCGTCTTCTTCTTCTGTGTTACAGGAGAGAAAATAATGCAAAAACATTTTTTCAACATATCTCTCTAGACTCACCAAAAAGAAAAGATGAGTTACTATCAAGAATGAAGAATACCTTTGTCTCCCAAAGAAGTGTCTCAGGTTTGGGAGTTTGGCAGGTTTTATGAGTATAGAAGGAGAGATTAGGTGGGTTAGTATTACTTTGGCTTCTTCCAGTGGGAGGAATTTCTGGTAGATCCAAACAGTGTAAGACAGAAAGGAAAGTTGTGGGTATCATAATTGGGAAAATTGCCAAATGCCTCATAGCCATTTGTGAAACTGCTGCAGTAGATCTTGTGATAACTAATCATGTTAACTTCTCCTATAGTGTATTATATACAGGAAAAGAAGCAGTTAAAATTTCTCTCTGCTATGGAACTTAGGTTTAAGTGAATTGTGTGTGAAATTGGCTACTTAAGGCTCAAGTGGCAAATAGAGCTTTCAATCTAGAACCTGACATAAAATAAGTCATTAGTTCTTTCATTATTGCTTCTTTTGTATTTCATTTCTCTTCAATTGTAAATATTTTCATACTTAAATAATAAGCACAAGATAGATCCAATAAAGCATTCATGAGTCCAGAGGGTCTACTCTCCCAATATCCCATTCATTCTGTAATTGATCTCAAAATTTAGAGTGTTAAGGGCTTTCCCCTCAGAGTATGTATTATCAATATTGAAAGCCAATTCATTTTTCCTCTAGGGCTTACACTAGTAAAAAGAAATTTTGAAACTTAAAAAGAACAATGTGAACCATATACATCTGAGATCCAAACATCTAGAGCGACAATCTTGAATGTTTTGAAGGTAGAAAATCCTTTAGTCAGACAAGAATGAACCAAAGTTTGGTAAGCTAATAGCCAAATTGTTTTCCTCCCTCAGATGTTGCAGAGCTGAGAAGGAACCAGGTTTTAGAAGCGTGTGTATCAGATATAGAGCAATATAGCAAAAGCTGTTTTGTTTCATTCACAACCGAATGGTTACTACACATATGTTGAAAGTCATCCCAAGATATACTTAACTTACTTGGTCTCCTCATTTGTAAGCCATCAGTGGAAATTCCTGTTCGAAGAGCCCCATAATCTGCTTTTACAGGAAAAATTTTCTTGGTAAAAATATTCCTTATATCCTCCATAGAACTTTTTCTTAGGTAGGGGGAGTGAAAAGTTAGACTTTGGCTTCCCACAGCGAACTACTTCTCATGATTTCCAAGCACATAAAGTATTCTCTTTAGCCAGTCTAATAGAGAAAGATTGTCACATCTTCTAAAAGAAACTTGCTATTTCTAGTCTACCTTTTGTGTACCTACGTAATTTAGGACTCCTGAAGCATGTGGGTTGACCCTAGCATTTTGACCCTGAGTACATTTTGATCCTGAAGATGTTCTTATTCTAGCAGGCATTTGAAAACTTTGCTGACTCTCTGACATTGTGTGTGTGTGTATCTCTTAATCATCTTCAATGTCTTCTTGACTTTTTCTTTGCCTTTGCTTCTATCTCTCTTTTGGATTGTGTTTCACGACATCACTTACAATTTTTTCCTGACCGAGCTGACTTCAGTCATTTGTGAAAAGGCAAGGTAAATAGGCCTGGTAGAAATAACCATAATAAATGGCTAAAACTATGCAGGGTTAAATTTTAATCCAGGGATTATGGGCTTAGTGGAAATAATGACTAGAAAGTTATACTTGATAAAATTAAAATTAGTGTATTTGATTGGTAAAATGAGAAACTGTAAGGTACTGGATCATTGTAAGATATAAATAAAAATAAACTTTTCAAAATGAAGGAAATTTCAGTAAAATTAAGGAAATTTCTGTATCTGTCCATAGCTTCCAGTGGCTTAGTGGCTGTCTTTGGTATCCCTTGACTTGTAGAAGCATCATCAGGATCTCTACTTTCACATTTACATGGCATTCTCCCCATAGGTGTGTCTGTGTCCACATTTCCCCTTTTTATAAGGACTCAGTCATATTAGAGTAGGGGTATACCCTACTACAGTATGACATCATCTTAATTTAACTAATTATACCTGCAATGACTATTTTCAAATAAGGTCATATTCTGAGGTATTAGGGGTTAAGACCTCAACATATGGATTTTGGGAGGAAACCATTGAACTCATAACAATGTACTTAAAAATATGTTACCATCAAAAATTTATCACACACATATATACACACATATATATTTTCTTTTTTATTGTATTTTCTTTTTTGTATTTTATATGTATATGTATACATACATGTGTATATATATGTGTATATATCCATATATATGCACACATATATATGCATATAATATACTTATATGTTTATACATGTATCTATATTATATGTATATATATAAGATATATATAGTTAAGTATATACTCAATTGGCAATTGTCAAAAGGAAAACAGATACAAATGAGAGTTGTAAAAATAAATTATAAAACTTCCTTTAAAATAGCCTTTTGAGGGGCACCTGGGTGGCTCAGTCCATTAAGCATCCAGCTTCAGCTCAGGTAATAATCGCATGGTTCATGAGTTCGAGACCCACGTCAGGCTCTGTGCTGACAGCTCAGAGCCTGGAGGCTGCTCTGGATTCTGTGTCTCCCTCTCACTCTGCCCCTCCACTGCTCGTGCTCTGTCTCTCTCAAAAATAAATAAACATTAAAAAAAGTTTTAAAAAATAAAGAATAAAATAGCCTTTTGAACATTAATAATAAGTAAATACATGAAAATTAAAATAATCATGATATATTATTTTCACCTACCAAATTAAAAAATTTACATTTTTAACAATAATGATACCAGTATTGATAGGATGTGAGAAAAATGTGCCCTTCTAGAAACTGCTAGATGGATGTAAATTGATATAAACTTCTCTGAAGACAACTGGGCAATTGTCTTCAAAAATGCTTAAAGCATAACTGGTCTTCTTTTGAGAATTTATTCTAAAAAATAAAATAAAGAATTTATTGTAAGCAAGTGTGTCTCAAAAGTCTTATTTACTGGATATTTATATTATTGAAAGGTTAGATTATTTCCAAAGTACAGGAATATAGAAATTGTTAAAGCATGAACATATGTATATACCAAAAGGTAAACTCCATTATATATCGTGGGTCACTTTGTAAGTAATTTTTGTTTTCTATTTCATAACTGAGTTTTCCGGGTCCCACAGAAAATGGATAGTGGAGCTGTGGTTTGAAGGATCGAGTTCCTAATATCTCTGCTATAATTTTTCTAGGTTCTTAATGTTATTTTATTTATCACCTAAAAGAAAGTTGGTGGGGGGGGGGGGGCTTGGGTAGCTCAGTCGGTTAGGCATCTGAATTAGTCTCAGGTCATGATCTCGTGGTTGGTGAGTTCAAGCCCTGGCTCAGGCTCTGTGCTGACAGCTCAGAGCCTGGAGCCTGCTTCAGATTCTGTCTCCTTCTCTCTCTGCCCCTCCCCCACTCACGCTCTATCTCTGTTTCTGTCTCTCTCTCTCTGTCGTCTCTCTGTCTCTCAAAAATAAATAAAAAATTAAAAAAAGAAAGAAAGTTATACTTTTTTTTCTGGAATCAGAATGAAAAGATGATCTGTGTGGTCCTTGAGAGACCACAAGTTCATGTGTCCAGGGAGGGGGACAGTATCTCCACCGTCTTGAGCCTTCAATGTTGTACCTCTGGGATTGGTCCTTTAATTTTCTTGTTTTGTTTTTTTTTCTTCCCCCTCAAATTTTCTTTCTTTTTTGTAGTTTCTACTTTGGGAACATTTACTCAACTTCATCTTTCTTCACACTTTTTTTTTTTGTGTGTGTGTTAGCTTGCAGTTTTAATTTTGAATGGCTGTTTCTTATTCTCTGATTATTCCTGTGGATGGCATCCAGCTCTTATTTAATGGATGCAATGTCTTCTCTTACCACTGGGATAGTTGACAAATTATAGAACTTTATCTTAATTTAGGTTTTTCTCTGTTTCCTGAATTGTCTGTTTCATTTTTTTCTCTTGTTTTATTTGGGCCCTCTCTCAGGTTGAAGACTTTTCTCAAATATGTGTGGAACATTGCTCTAATATTCACACAAAGAGGAAAGCCTGGACATGAGAGCTCTCATCTGGTTCCCACACCAGCCCCCCCCCCCCCCCCCCCCCCCCCCCCCACCCCTTGTCCACCTCAGGCCACCTCAGGTCAGAATTCAGCTGTTGGTAGCCACTTAAGAAAGTTCCATGATCCTTTATGAGTTTCTTTTGCTCTTTCCGTCTCTGTATAAATAGTCCATTCTGGGAAGTCTTTTCAATTATCTCCATGGCTATGTTTCCTGCCCTGCCACATTAGCCAATAAAAAAGTAAATCCTATCTCTTCCATAGTTTCCATACTCAGTACACTATAAATATAGTTTGAATAAATCAGTTAATTCACAAGGCAAATTTCCTTTGGCACAGGTTATTTTACTTGTAACCCTAGGACCCATAGTGCATATGTGCATTTTTCTAGAAAGAGGACCCATAGCTCCCATCAGGATCTCAAAGAATTTATAATCTAAATACAGTTAGAAATGATTCTCTTTAGCATTGTATTTGTCTTCCAGAGATGTTATGTCTGACATTCTGGTAGCTGATACCTGAAGGCAAAAACGTAGTGAGTAATTAAACTATCATAACTCTTCTCTAGAAGGTGCTGATTTTATTTTAGAGATAAAAAAAGAGGTGGTGACTTTGATATGTTTTCTTATAACTGTTATGCTCAAAAATAGTTTTTAAGTAAATTTCTTACATAATAATAATCAGTATCATCGCTAAGTAAAATTTAATTGGACTAAAATGTCAGTAAACTTTATTATGTACATCTAGTATACAATTCCAAAATAACATTATGCATGTTGCCAAGTATTTTATTCTTTGTTATAAACTGCATCTCCTTTCCAAAGGCCTACATGCCTATAATTTTATGTATATGTAGAAATTTTAATGAGAACACAAAGCTTTTATGTTTAAATCACAGGTTTTCTTGATATTGCTTTACCATTTTTAATTATTTTAAAACATACAAAAATGTTTCAGTAATTATATCTGAAAATTTATAAATCATTGGCAGAATGTAACAAGTCAAAAGAAAAATATGGAAGGGCTAAGTTATTACCCAGGATAATCAGAATAGCATCTCACTATACAAAACAGCATGAAACAAAATTCAAAACTAATGGACTAAGTCTCACAAGCATATTGTGTTTAATAATTGAACAGGAAAAGAGATATTCAAGATTTTTCAAAGTGACATTAGTAAAAGTTAGGGAAAGGCAATATTTCCTTTTGCAGAACTGACTTAATCTTCTTCCTGTCTTGCTGTGCCTAATATCTTCCATAATTGTTGAAGACAGGCAATTTATACTGAGTGATGGGTAACAAATATTCGAATAAAGGCAGATTCCTTCCACTTAAACTTGCAAAGATAAGAACAAAATAGAGAATTAGATGTTTCTGGATATGTAGAAACTAATCATTCAAGAATATATAGTACCCTTTATTATTTATTTTTTTAATTGCATGTAAAAATATTTTACAGTTTAGCTGCTAGAGTCATCATCTATTTGCAGCTTGGACTGAAGCACCAACCACGTTGCAGTGGCTTTATTTTGCCACCCAAGATTTTATGAAGACGCATTTCTAGTAATTCTTTTCCCTGCAGTCTTCCCATAGCTCTGTATCTACTTTCTCTTCCCTACTCCCCTTAAAATGCATAGGTTTTGCTGTTTTCATCATTCATCTGTTACCTTTATCAAACACCTATCCTGTGATAAAGTCATCACTTGTGATGATGGTGAAGCCAGGACCTGGTAAAGATGATGTTAAAGGAGAGAGCCTATTTTTTCATTTATATGGACATTTCATCATGGAATCAAGCCCACCTCTTAATGACCTTAGGATTTAGACATGTCCCTGAATTTCTTTGAATCGCTAATTAGTGAGGGAGGAGGAGGACCATACCTGAACTTTTTACCTTTGGATTTGTGAAGGTTAAATGAGGAAGTGAAAAAACATTTTAAAATTGTTAAGTGCCTCTGTTACTTAAGGCATGCTTTTTTTAAAAAATTTTTTTTAGTTTTTTAATTTATTTTTCAGAGAGAGAGAGAGAGAGAGTGCAAGCAGGGGAGGGACAGAGAGAGGGAGACACAGGATCTGAAGCAGGCTCCAGGCTCTGAGCTGTCAGCACAGAGCCCGATGCAGGGCTCAAACACACAAGCCATGAGATCATGACTTGAGCTAAAGTTGGACGTTTAACTGACTGAGCCACCCAGGCACCCCGAGGCATTCTTTTTTAATGTAGAAGTAATAACAGTTAATATATATGTTATGAACACATGTTGTATTCCATATTAAATCCTTTATACTCACTGTCTTATTCAATTGTCAGAAAACCCTATAGAATGAGGACTATTATTATCTCTATGCTACAAAGAGCCTGAGGTATATAGACGTTAAGCAATATACTCAACAATCACACTGTTAATAAGTGATAGCATCAGGCTATGAACCCAGGCAGCTTGGCACCTGAGGCCATCATGCTGTGCTGAATTCTGCTACATTACTTTCCATAAGGTTAAGTTAAAAAAAAAAAAAAAAAAAAAAAAAAAAAGTCCTCCTGAGGAAGCACCATGTTTTTATTTTTTATTTTTTTATTTTTTTTTCAATATATGAAATTTATTGTCAAATTGGTTAGCACCATGTTTTTAGATGAGCAATTCTACTATCATAATTCTGGAAAATCATCCCCTCCATGCCCATCATGGTACATTCTACAGATTCTCTCTTTGTTTTCTCCCTGCTCCTAACTCCCTAAGAATTCATTAAATTAGGACTGTCATGTTAAGGTGAATCAACAAAGGAATGTTATGTTTAACTGTCATTCTAATTGATGGTATGAATTCTTACAGGATATGTGGAAAATGTAAACTTTAAGAACTTATTGCATGTATATATATAAATATCAAACTTACAAACATGAGACAAATAGAAGAAGTCATGTTCTTTAGTTTTTAATTTTGTTTAAAGTTTATTTATTTATGACAGAGAGAGAGACAGAGTGTGAATGGGGGAGGACAGAAAGTGAGGGAGACACAGAATCCAAAGCAGGCTCCAGTCTCTGAACTGTCAGCACAGAGCCAACGCGGGGCTCTAACCCACAAACCGTGAGATCATGACTTGAGCGGAAGTCAGATGCTTAACTGACTGAACCACCCAGGCGCTCCAAGAAGCCATATTCAAAATGAACTTACACTTTACTGGCTTTTCTTTATCTCTCCTATGCAAATTTTTGTAGTTAGTTTTTTTTTTTTTTTAAGTTTATTTATCTTGAGAAATAGAAGGAGAGAGAGAGAGCAGGGGAGGGACAGAGAGGGACAGAGAATCCCAAGTAGGCTCTGCACTGTCAGCACACAGCCCAATGTGGGGTTCCAGCTCCTGAACCGTGAGATCATGACCTGAGCCTATACCAAGAATTGGGGGCACCTGGGTGGCTTAGTTGGTTAAGCATCCAAATTCGGCTAGGTCATGATATCATGGTTTGTGTGTTCGAGCCCTGCATCGGGCTCTGTGCTGACAGCTCAGAGCCTGGAGCCTGCATCAGATTCTGTGTCTCCTTCTTTCTCTGCCCCTCCCCCACTTGTGCTCTGCCTCTCTCTATCAAAAATAAATAAATGTAAAAAAATTCTTTTTAATTAGAATTGGAAGCCACCCCAGTGCCCCAGTGTTTTAGTTTCTTAAGATTATCGATATTTGAGAATTCCATAATCCTCAAGGTAAACTTGTGAGAAAAGTAACTTGTGACAGGGTGTCTAACAGATTGATAATTTTGTTGAACATAATTTGAGTTGATCAGTTAACTTCAAAGGGGAATAATAATAGTTAACATTTGAGTGATCACTAAGTATCAGATGTATGCATTATCTCATTTAAAATCTCAAAATTATGCCATGAGGTAGACATTGCTCTTATCACCACTGCATATGGAGAAGAATAAGGCTCAGAGGTGTTAAATCATGTCCATTAGGAGGGACAGGATTTGGTCCCAGTCCTGAGTCAACAGGTACTTTAACCACAAAGTTTCCTAAAGAGGGGCCACATTTCCCCAACTAGATAAGTCCCCATATTTTCCTAACTAGCCTTCTAGCTGAGTAATTCTTTGCCATACTATGTGAATATGCCATTACAAATTTGGAACTACCCATATTTGTTGATGACTTACCATGGATCTATAGCACTCCTTTGCAGCACAGGAGAACATTAACAAGCTGTTAGAGCTGATTCAACATATGTAAAGTTGCAAATTATATTTAGAATAATTAGTGACATAGGACCAAAGGCTATGTCTGTGTCTCATTCTCAAGATCTCACTTTAAATATAATTATCTGATTTCAAGGAAAAGTGATTTCTGTGAAGAATGTTTAGATGTTATGCATGGTGAAAATCAGGATTCCTTTTTTGTAACTATCTGTTAAGGACATTATTACCACTTTCTTTTCACAACCAGGAGTGGTAAGCCTCCTCAGTCAAGAGGCAGATCTTATTTCTGTTCTCCCTCTGCCACATTGAACTGCTTATCTCTCAACTAACTCATGTGCCTCCCTCTGATCCTAGGTTTTCAAACCTACAAAATAGAATTAGTCTTACATAGTCTATCTTCTAAGAAGAGATTTAAAGATCAAATTAAAATGTATCTGCAATGTTGGGTGGAAATAAGTAGCTAGTAATTTACAAGTATAAAAAAAGTTCCTTCCTGGGACGCCTGAGTGGCTCAGTTGGCTAGGCATCCAACTTCGACTCAGGTCATGATCTTCTGGTTCTTGAGTTTGAACCCATGTCGGGCTCTGTGCTGACAGCTCAGAGGCTGGAGCCTGCTTCAGATTCTGTGCCTCCCTCTCTCTGCCCCTCCCCTGTTCGTGCTCTCTCTCTCTCTCAAAAATAAATAAACATAATTTTTTTTTAAGTTCCTTCCTAAAACCAGAAGCTCAGAGCAATAACAACATTCTTATAATCTGCCAAACCCACCCTGTCTCTGTCAAGAAATGAACCAAGCTCCTTTTAAGAAACATCAAGTCTTGCTTGTTTTTAACGCGATTGAATTTAAATCTTTTTCACATGCTGTTGTTAATCTGCTTTTCCAATTTTCTGTAATCTTCTTTGGCTTTTACTACAAGCACAGGAACTTGCTTATAATTTAAAATATAAGCTGTATGAAAGCAGGAATATGTTTTTGTTTTTTGTTTGCTGATGTATCTGTAGCAATTAGAGAAGTGTCTGCCACGTGAGTAGCTCAAAAATATTGCTGAAGAAACTGAATAAATGTAATACAATTCAGTGCCAATTTCCAAACACAAGAAAGTACATGCATACATTGCGCTATATGCTAGATACAGCGCTGCGTGATTTTGTACCGTATTTCCGTAAGTATTATGAAATCCTGAGGGGAAGGTAACTTTCAGGAGAAAAAAAATACCTTACTCCGTGTTTTGTAACTTCCAAAGTCACTTTTTAATAGCCGAAGTAATGAATACTTATAACAGCTGCCATTTATGGAACATTCCAAACTAACTGTGTTTTGTTCATCCTTACAGTAAACATACCAAGAAGGCATTATTCTTATTTTAAAGATGAGGAAATCAAGACACAGTGAATAGGAGCTCAAAGCTGATGACCAATAAATCCCTATCGTTCATTCCCTGGCATCAATCTAGCACTTTCTGAACCCCTCGGTGCTGCAGTCAACCTCTTCCATCTGCCATAATGATCTCTTCACTTCTCTCTCTTCAAGTCCACGTGAGGTCTGGGAATGGATAGGAACTTGCTGAATATTTTTGAATGAAGAAAAGCTTTTATCCAATATGTGAAAAGCTAGAAATAACTAAGATTATGAACCTTGTCATTCAAGTGGAGTAAGATCATTAAAGAGTGTTCAGGACTTCCCCTAAGTATTGGAAGGCTTACAAAAGAAAGTGGCCTGTGATCAAACAAATTTCAAAGACAATGAGAAAACAACTTTATTTATAAGCAGGACCTTTCAGCACCTTTATTTAATATGCAATATATTTTTTATGAAAACATATCTTAACCAAATTTTCTCCAGATTTGCTTCACAAGAGAGCCTACTTTGAGAGTAGTCATTATGTAGGTTAGTAAATGATGGATACCAGTGTCTATTGTATTTGTTTTTAGTGGTTTTTTTAATATAAAAAAAAGTTTTTCCCCCATAAAATATATCAGCAAAGCACTGTGTGATGAAATTGGAGGGAACCGTGTTACCTCTCTGGTATTTGGATAGCATGGGTGTAAATCACTGCATATTTTAAAAATGTCTCCTGTGGATATAAAGTTTTCCTAAATATAAAACTTAATGGAAAATAAGCTTTTGATCTTAGCACCATGGGAAATAATTGTCTGATTAGGACCTGACTCTAATCTCTGTAAAAATTATCTCCTTGTAAACACTTGCATCGCTAATACATTTCTTACTTAAAACCTGAATTAAATATATAAATGTAATATGTTCCTGCTGAAAAATAATTTCCTAATGAGCGACTAAGTCATACAACCTATTTAGCAGAGTTATTATAGTTATTACTAATAAAATTGGCCTCCCATTTAAATGTGGAGAAGCTGCAATGGTTCCAATACCAATTATACATTATCCCTAAATTACATATTGAAACTTGGTGGAATTATGCCAAGATGTAATCAGAAGGAATCATGAGGTGAGCAATTTTCAGAGCTCAATTTAATTCAACATCTTTTTAACTGTATCTTCCAAGATTATAATTACACTGAGAAATTGGTTTGATTGAAGGGGGAAAAAAATCATACTGCTTCATTGACCACCATTTTACATACTTGTTTGAATGGTATTGCACGTGATATAATTTGTAATAAGTTCAATTATGAGGAGAGCAGCAACACAGATTTTTTTTTTTTTAATTCTAGTGGAAGTAACATAAGTCAAAGAGCCTTCTTTCTAAAACTCAGTGTCACAGGTTACATCTATTTCTCCCAATTTTTCATGGCAATTCATGTATTGGTTGATCACAGAGTGTGGGCTGTTGAGTAGAACAAAGGTTGAATTTCTGAATTTGTCCCTTACAATCTCTGGGATGTTCGGCAAGGCGCGAAGCAGATACTGCTTCTTTGCATCTAAAGTGAGAATTATGAGCTCCCTTTATAGAATTGTTGGGAGAACGGTATACATATACATGCTACACACACACACATGCCACATACACTGTATACATGGCTGTAATATATACTGTTAGGAGACAGTTCTCCGTGGGTCTGCCAAATTTTTACATGCCTGTGACGGTTTTTATTCCAGATAATCTTTTCCAGAATATTTGTAGAGCAAACAGCTTTGAAAATTGGCGATAGTAATTCCCTCTGGAATAGAGGACAGATTTGTCTCCCGATGAGCATAATAAAGATAGTCTCCCTTGGCGTTACAGGATGGACGAGACTGTTAGCAGCCCTCTTACGACTCTGGGAGTCTCCTAATCTCGGTATTCTTCGGTGTGACACAGACGGCGCAGCATCTACCCGCATCTGTTCAATATCACCTCCGTCCGTGGAACTGGAGGACAAGGGAAACCCAAGTGAATGTTATGCTCATGTTGCCTCCTGTGCCGTGAGTAATGAAGACCTTTGTCTCTCACCCAGCAGTCCCACATTCTGCCGACATCTATGAAACACTGACGGGTGAACTTGTCACACTGTAAGAAGGATAACTGTGCCCTTCACAGTTCTTGACACCCAGCATGAATCCAGGCACTTACCACTCTTCCTGACCATTGTGAAATATGTAATTTTTAAAATACTGGCATGTAAAAAGTAAAAATATCAATGGTCATACTTTATGTGTGAACTGCGTACTGTCAGGGAAGCATTTGTTAAATGAAGTGCTACTGCCACGCATATGCTTACTAAACCTTGCCCAGTATCTTATTTCCTCCTTACATCTTTCCTTTACTTCCAACAAAAAAAATTGGAGAGGAGACCCAGGCACTTGACTTAACCAGGAATCTGGGTCATTTTATATTGGTGTCAAGCAAGAAAATTAGGGGGTTGAAACCTAGTCACCACACATCTAGCATGCAAAACATGAAAATCTGTCTTTTTTTTAATTTAATTTTATTTTTAATTTTTTAACGTTTATTTATTTTTGAGACAGAGAGAGAGAGACAGAGCATGAACGGGGGAGGGGCAGAGAGAGAGGGAGACACAGAATCGGAAGCAGGCTCCAGGCTCTGGGCCATCAGCCCAGAGCCCGACGCGGGGCTCGAACTCACGGACCGCGAGATCGTGACCTGAGCTGAAGTCGGACGCTTAACCGACTGAGCCACCCAGGCGCCCCTGTCTTTGTTTAAAAATATTTATTTATTTAAAGGGAGACGGAGAGTGTGAGTGATGTGCATGGGGAAGGGGCAGAGAGAGACAGAGAGAGAATCTCAAACAGGTTCCATGCCATCAGCACAGATCCACAGAGTGGATCCCACTAACATGAGATCATGGACTGAGCTGAAATCAACAGTCAGAAGCTCAGCCTACTGAGCCACCCAGTCCTCCTGCAAATCTGTCTTTAATTAGCTATTGTGATAGAAGGAATACAATGTTTTTGGTAGCTTTTTCTTTAAAGAGAATCAGGACAATAATTTCCATTTAAAAACAATATATGAATAATAGGCAAAATATTTTAACTAGGTCCTTCTTTCAGTAATTTATGCAATTATTGATGGAATCCTTCATTTCATGACCATATTATAATTATCAATATCACCTCTACCATTTTTAAATAAATTTTAAAAAATTAGTTCACACATGACTCTCCTTCAGATAATTCTCCCTTTTCGTGTGTGTGTGTGTGTGTGTGTGTGTGTGTGTGTGTGTTTCTTGTTTAAAAATAACAAATAGCAGAATCCCCCTCTTCCTTCCTTCAGGGGACTGAAGAACTTCTCTCTGTTTCTCCGCCTGGAGCAGAGATTCACATCAAGAGTGCAGTAATTCTTGCATTAAAGCATTAAAGCGTAAATCTCCTTTTTCCATTAAGGGATGCCTTTGGCAGGAAACAGAACCAGATTTGGCCATACCAGAGTAGGTTTTAAAGGAGCAGCAAACACGCACTGCTGCCTGTCACTGTCGACCTGAAATATAAAGCTGCCTCTTTAATACCTAAATTCTTACCTACTGCTCTTCCCCCTAAGCATTAGAAAAGTGATTATGGTATCCAAACATGAGTATGGATTATTTTGAAGATAACGTTTTGAGGTTCAATGGGAAGATAAGGTCCAAAATGTACTGCAGCAACCATCTTTATTTTTCTCCAAATTAAAGTTGAGAGAGCTCAAGCATGAAACTTAAAAAAAAAAAAAAAAAAAGCAAATCACATGTTCAGTGCCAACCTGAACCTTCTTTCATTAGTACCTCTCGGATGGTTTGCACAATAACATTTGTATGCACATTTATTAAGAGTCTTTATAACCATCGTTCAAATTTGATTTTACCTTTCCAAAGGACCTTTTATTTTTCTTCACTGGAACAAAGGACAAACTAATGAGGTAACAGAACTAGCAAACCTTATATTGAAAGGGAGTTGCTGTGAAAAGCAGCAAAATAATACCAAACGAGTTTGACTCTTCAACAATCTTTCTCTCCGAGCATTGTTCTAAATGGTCACAATAATCTCATTTGTTCTTCTTGCCAAGATATGGTTTAGAAATGAACGTTTTGACCAATAAGAAGGAATTTTCAGGGGAGATTTCCAAGGATGGATTCCTTGTTTGTAAATGAAGTAAATAGACATTGAGAAAAGATCTCTTTTTCCTTTTGGCTGTAGTCATGTCTGCGTGTGATGCTGAGCATGGCTGAAGAATCTTGACATCATGAGCCAGCGAGTAAGATCCACAGAGGATGGCAAAGCAGAGAGATGGGAAAAGAATGGGTCCTCACATCAGTCAAACTGATTGAACAGTGGACTTTTCAGAATGTGGTATGTTTTGTTTTGTTTTGTTTTGTTTTGTTTTGTTTAAGCTAGTTTGAGTCTTCCAGTTGAAAATATCATTGTCAGTATGCCATCCAAGATCCCCTTAATGTCTGATTGTGCAGGCTCAGCTGTCCTACAAGACTTTCAATAATGTTATGGAAAGACTTAGATGGAAGTGGATTAGATAATATTACAGGTTTATTTCAATCTTCAGATTCTCTTCTTATCCTATAATTCTATGTGTGTCACTATTTTTAATGAGTGGAGTTGACTGTAAAAGAAAAAAGAAAATTACCTTGTTGAATATAAACCATACACTAGGAACTTAATATCTACTCTCTTATTTAATTTTCATAATAATTGCATAAGGTAAATTTTATTGATCCCCATTTATGGATTAGGAAAGAGGTTAAAAAATTCAACCTACATGCCCAAGATTACATAACTAAGTAGGTAATAAAGGCAGAATTTAACCACAGTTGGTCTTTCTCCAACATTTTTGTTTTTTTCCAAGATAATATCTAAAGATATTATATATTTACAATATTTGCAAAGCTAGATGCATGGATGAGGGGAATAAGGTAATAAGCAAAGCTATATAAATGAAATGATGAATCAGTAGTTTTTGCTTTGCATAATTGATTTTGCCTCAATAGTGTTTGACCTCAATCTGAACTCTTGTGAAAATGGAATAATAACTTATTTTCTAGTGTTAAGTGATATTTATACACATATTTGAAGATAAACTACTGTTGGAATGGAGCAACATAACATTGCATGTCAGTTCTAGACAGAAGTTAAAATAATTCCAACTTTTAATGTCTCAGTAATTTGCCTTATTATTGATGGGACTAAACGAGGATGTGGGTGTGGGCATCTAATTTAATGCTTTTGATTCTTTACTGAAACATCAGAGTGTGCCAATAAACTGTACATTGTTTTTGCCATTTGCCTTTGATACTGGGACTGGAGCTGTGGAGTTACAAAGTGTTTACTGATCTTGTCCATTAAATCATGAGGAAAGAAACATATCCTACCTCTGACAGTCATTTCTGCATAATGTTATTGCAAAGTCTGGAGAGTGAAGAGAGAGTACCCCCAGAGGAGACATATGAGCACCACCCATCTCTGCCTCCTGCCAGATCTCTCCAATCCTCAGCCTACACCAAGGCCACAAAATGGTTGAGAAACCTCAAAAGGATGACTAACACTGGGGTGGAGAGTTATATAATTTAAGAAAAAATAATTAGAGCAAATAAAATATCACCTTCAATGCTGATTTTTATTATCACTATAACCAGCCTACAGGGGAAAATTAAATCTAAATATTAGTAAGTTTGATGAAGATTTCTCTGAAATATATTGTCCATATATTATATGAGGTAACTTCTCCATGGAGGTATTTAAAAAGAAACATATTAATTATTCTGTAATTCAAAATTATAAGTAGAAAAGAGTATGTATTCAAAACCACATTTTACACTTTGTGAACACTTTGTGTTCATTTAGAATTCAAAGAAAAAAATGATGCATTATAAGTGTTTTATTTAAGGAAAATTAGAGGCAGTCTGTAGAGCAGAAGTGGTCTACCTGGATATTGACTTTGCATTGTGTCTCTTGTCACTGTGAGTGCTACTACATTATGCATTGTGATGCTTGGTTGTATTATGTCCTCAATTTGTGTATGTCTTGATTTGCAAAAATTATCAGTTATTTGGTGGTAGTCAATGGGCCATGTAATTAAAAAAAAAACCCAAAAACCTCTTAGACTAACACAGAAGAAACTCAACAACACTAAAACGATCCAGCACTCTACTAAATGTTTCATTATAGTTATGTTTCAGTTTAATGCTAACCTATATTTTCTAGAATTCCAGGCAAAGACAACATAGTTGGCTAAAGTCAAATTAAACCAAAGAGTCAATTACTGATACTTACTCATATTTCCCTTGCAGTGCATATTTTTTTTTAATATGAATACTGGAGGCTAGTGGACAAAAGCAAACATTATCAATCAATCAATCAATCAATCAATCAGCAGAGGTGTATTAGTTGAGTATCTGCTATGTTTTCAGCACTGAGTAGATACTCAATATCCCTCTGATCAATTGATTGGTTTTTTTCTCTCCACTACCCTCAGTAATTGATTCTTGTTTTTATTTCAATTTTTTTCTAATAAGGAAATAACGACAATTCATCTTAAAACATTGCTTAAATTTAATACAGGTATAAAATATGATAAAGTACTGATGGTTAAGTTTAACTTCTATTTTTGAAAATTGTCATCAAAACTGGTGTGAATAAATTGCCACTAGGGAGTTAATCTTTTAGCTGTGAAACAGCTAATTGATGTAGAAAATACTCCAATAGGTTTCATCTTACTTGTTTAGTGTTATATGTGCTATAATAGGGTCAAAGTTTAACAACATTTGAATATTTGTGCCTCAAAAATTCAATTCATGAAGTTCATAAATTCATAAAATTCATAACATAAGACCTATTCAATGTGAAGTCATTAACATTTAAATTTGGGGGAATAGTGGCCGAATCTTTTCTTTTTCATGATTATTAAAACTACTGAGCTAATCATTTTAAAGTACATTTTAAAATTCACAAATTGGTATATTTTCATGTTAAAAGCTAGTGAACCAGAGCTCATAGCATCTACCAAAGACAGAAGGATGGGGCTTTTGTAAGAGTCTGTGATGTCTTAGAAACACCTAGGCTAGTGTGCTAACAACCTGATGCACAGTCCAAAGAAAAAACTGATTAAAGAAGAGGAAGAAAAGGAGAAGGAGGAGACTTGTATGTTAATAAGCTGCATCTAGGTGAATGTGGAAAGGTCCTGGGGACTAATTTTGCCGTGTTGGCCCTCCCTGATGGCCATGCTTTTACCTACAGTCTGGACAGGGGACAGGCAACTGGGAGGGGCTGACAAATGGGCCAACCACATTTTTATAATAATAATATTTAAATGTTTACTGAATAGTTTCCAAAATACAACCTCCCTTTATTTTTCTGAATTACAGCACTAAACAAGCAAATAACTGTAATCTGGCCTCAAACTGTAACCCTGAAAATATTTAATGGCAGGAAATTTGTCATTAATGTGAAAATTTTAAGCATGTGGGGGAAAGAAAGCTGTTTGATTAAATATAAGTAAATTCATACTGTAAAATATTTTGTTGATCTTTCCCAAAAAATCAGAATATTTTTAGTACAAAGTTACACAGCTTTTTATTATTATAACTTGATTTTAAAGATTCAAAAATTGTTTTACAAGTTTACCTATGTGCTCAAATGCCATTTGTGTATGTTATGATTAGTTTACCTGCAAAATGCATTTCAAATAAGTTCTTGTTAAAGGGGATATATGACACAAAGGTGTTAAGCTGAGAAAGCTCTGTTTCTATTTTGAAAGGATATTAAATACAGTAAAGTCCCCCCCCCTTTTAAGAAACCCAAAGAATAACTATTCAACAATCCCAAACAAATGATTCTTTTGGTCTTTACAAATTTTTAAAAATGATATGAGATCTAATGCCAGGTACTTTTTATGAAAAGCTGCCACCCAGTGGACATTTTATGCAAAGCTAGCTACTTGCTTAATACCTGGATGGACACGATGTTTAAAAGTTGTCTTTAACGTATCTGATCAATTACATTGTAAATGGCAATCTAGTAATAATAGCTAAAGACAAAGTGGCAGGAAAAAAGCTTTAAAGGCTTCTTAAAATCTGCACGTAAAATAGTGCCGTGATCACAAATGTTTGTATATTTTACAATTTGGCAACCAGTTCAGTGTTAACAATTATATTGTAAGCAAAATGTCACTATATAAAACTTAATGTAAAATCTGTGTCCTTACCTATCAGTTCTCTTATTCATAAAATAGAGACAGTATCAGTAATATCTACTCCACAGGGCTGTTGTGAGGAATAAAGGGGACAATAGAAGTGAAGCTCTTAGAACTGCAGTCAGCAATGAATTGCTGTACTGTCACTGGTCCTATTATTACATCAATGATTTCCAACAGGGTGAGACAAGACCTCCTTGGGCCTTATCAGATTTGCTTGAGGAACCTTCAAATTAAAGCCATTTCCTCCCTTCAAGGCCCTCCTTGGTACCCATGGGTCATGCTCCCATCACCCATCCTTTCTTCTCCTATACTCACCTATACTGATTGGACCCTCCCAAACCTCTCTCCTGATAGCAAACAGGCTGATACATGTCTATCGCTGGAAACAAATTGTTCAGAATCTTGATCTAGATAATAAAAAAACCAACTGGGTGGCTCAGTCAGTTACGTGACCAACTCTTGATGTCGGCTCAATCTTAGGATCGAGCGCCCACATCAGGCTCTGTTCTGACAGTGAGAAGCCTGCTTGGGATTCTCTCTCTCCCTCCTCTGCCCCTCCCTCCCCTCAAAATAAATAAATAAACTTAAAAAAAAAAAACAATTGATCTCACGGAAGCATTAAAATAAAAGGTGAGACAATTTGTAAATGCTTCAAAAAGGATGTGTAAGTTTCGTATTACTGCTATAACCAATTACCATAAACTCAGTGGGTTAAAACAACACAAACTTATAAATCTGGAGATCAGAAGTCTAAAATAGGTCTCATGGGGCTAAACTCAAGATGTCAGCAGAAATGTGTTTCTTCTAGAGTCTCCAGGAGAAAACTGGTTTCCTTGCCTTTTCCAGCTTCTAGAAGCAGCCTGCATTACCTGGTTTGTGGCTCTTTCTTCCATCTTCAAAGTTGTGTCACTCTGACCTCTGCTTCTATCTTCATATCTTCTCTGATTTCTCTTGTCTTCCTTTTTCTTTTTTTTTTTTAATTTTTTTTTTTTTACGTTTATTTATTTTTGAGACAGAGAGAGACAGAGCATGAACGGGGGAGGGTCAGAGAGAGAGGGAGACACAGAATCTGAAACAGGCTCCAGGCTCTGAGCTGCCAGCACAGAGCCTGACGCGGGGCTCGAACTCACGGACAGTGAGATCGTGACCTGAGCTGAAGTCGGACGCTTAACCGACTGAGCCACCCAGGTGCCCCATCTTGTCTTCCTTTTTCAATTATAAGGACTCTTGTATTACATTTGCCCCACCCAGATTCTCTAGGATAATCTCCTCATCTCAAAATCCTTAATTCAATCATACAAAAATCTCATTTGCCGTGTAAGGTAACGTGTTCTGGATGTGGACACATTTGAGGGGCCATTATACCCATCCCATTGAGGTAAACTATTTCCACAGGCAGCAGGAAGAACAATTATCAATCTAAACTCCTGTGAAACAGAAATCAACATGATTTCATGAAGGACTCAGTGGAAACCATAAATAGTTGAAAACAGCTCAATCACCTGCAAATGGAGTGAAAGGGAAATTATAATAGACAATTTATGGTTCAAAACATGACAATTGAGAACTTATTTCAAAACATTCTGTAAACCAGTTCTACCACTTTCTAGCTGTGTGACCTTGGGGATTTACTTAAAGCCTCTTTGAACTTTGGTTTTCCTCACCTGTAAAAAGGTGTAGAAATACTATGTGTAGAATAAGCCTATCTTATTGCCCGACAGACTCACCCAAATAAACTGCTTGGTAATAATTGAATTCAAAATGGTTTCAAGTTGATTTTTCAATGCTATTGATAGAAATTGCTATACATTCCAGGGAGCAGTGTGAGTCTATATTAAAATCTTTATTCTTATCAGGTCCTTACTTTGCATTTGTACTAGTCTTTGTCCCTATAATTGTGAGGCAGTGCCACAGGGTAAAGTGAGCCCAGGGTAATTCCCAGTAGCAATAATAAGTCTATCAATAGCTAACAAGCAGCAAGTGTTCAACATTAAGCCAGACATTGCTCTAAATGTTTTACAGATTTCATCTCTTTTAATCCTCACAATGACCCTATCAACATATAGTTGGTGATTGTCATTATTTTGACAGGACCCTTCTCATGTTAAGACTACTGATTCACTGGCATGTTACTCATAACTGGTTTGTTAATCAAAAGGAAAAAAAAATAGAGTGAAATGGAATGCCATACTGCTTCAGGAAGTGTCTGAAATCATTTTGCCTAAAATGAGTCTCTGAGAAAGGGTGCCTTATATAAATCCACTTGCCTGCATGATCCACTTTCCAGTATATTTTATTTTCTTAAACCTCTTAAAATGTTTGCAGGCAAAAGCCCCAAAGGCAGAATGATAACTTAAATTTCAGCCTTCAAACCAATGGTATGTGTTCACAGCAGGTTTGGTAATCTTTCTCTCTTACTCGCACCTAGACTTTGGAAGTTTGCATCTGTTTGGTAGATAGAACCCCCAGTGGCTTCCAAATGAGTCATCCTGCCCAAGTGCTGCTTCACGTGAACTGAATTAAACAGAGACCAGGACTGGATATGCTGTGGTCTGACACGTGGACGAGAGTTAGGGAAAACACCCGCAGTAGAAATGCCATCGATAGGGATGATCCCCATGAGTAAGACACCTTTTACAACATGGACTAGAAGTTCTGACCCTTATTGTATATCAATGAACAAATGAAAGAAAGAAAGAAATGAAAATATGTACTTGCTCCTCAGAGAGTGCTTAAACCAAAGTGAAGAGTAGCAATATGTATGCTGTTCTGAAGGCCAGTAATTGTGATAATTTTTAAAGGAATTCCTGTCACTGCAAAGGACACAGAAAATGGCCATAGTATTACAAACTTTCTTTTTCATTAATCTGATAAAAAAAAAAGCTTGAAGCATGGTGGTATTTTAAGAAATATTATTTAGTATGAATTAAAATGAACCCTCATATGGCGCACTTGGGTGGCCATATATAGGTTAAGCGTCTGACTTCAGGTCGTGATCTCACGGTTCGTGGGTTCAAGTCCCGTTTCGGGCTCTGTGCTGACAGCTCAGAGCCTGGAGCCTGCTTTGGATTCTATGTCTCCCTCTCTCTCTGCCCCTTCCCTGTTTGTGCTCTCTATCTCTCTCTCTCTCAAAAAATAAACACTAAAGAAAAAAAAAATTAATTAAATAAAATGAACCCTCATAAATTCTAAACAAAAATATTATCAAAAAGATTGTGAGCACCTTTATCAATTATAAAAAATAGTTGGGAGAGTTATCCAAATGTGCAGGCAAAGTAAATAATAGACTGAGGTATGATTTGAGTATCATGGAATGACCAAACCGAATAAAATTTAGTCCTAGAAGTAGCTGTGATATAGAAAACCACGTCCACATGGTTAGTTCTTTGAACGCCTTCTGGGAACATGTGCGTATTTACTGGATTAAAACTAACATTTTTTTTTATATCTTCACCTACTACCACTTGGCAAAGGGCATTCTTTAAGGAATGAGAAAACAAAACAGGTATGATTTTATAGGGAAAAGAGTAAGAAAGCTCTAAGGAAATGGACAGTGTGAGAAATGGATTGCACATTGGCTCCTAAAATTGAAAGTTCTTAGTTGAAATGTTTGATTTGCTCACCGTAATTATTTAGCACAGCACTTAAAACAAAAGACTCAGTAATGTTTATGAAAGTGAATAGCACTCATGATGATGGTGATGATGCTGATAATGGTTAACATGTGAATACTTAATATGTGTCAGACATTATTTGCAGTGCTTTCTACTTTTTGAATCCTGTCAATATGTTGAGCTACCCTGTTAGGTAAGTATTGAGGTTTATAGGGAAGTTCAAGAACTTATCCACCAAAGTTATGCAACAAGAAGGTATGAGAGCCAGAATTCAAAAGGAGGCACTTGGACTCCAGCTCTGGTTAGAAAGGAAGGAAGGCAAAAGGATGGAAAGAGGAGGAAAAGGGATGCAGGGAGAGCAGGATTGAAAGAAAAAAAAAACAAACATAAAAGGGAGAAAGAGACAGTAAAAAAAGAGAGTGGGAGTTTTGCCAATTCTGTTTGCCTCTGATAGCCCCCAGTTAGCATTGAAGCAGTGTTTCCTCATTGGAAAACTGAGAGTCACCTAGATAGGCAGATGGAATTTGGAAGATAAAGGAAGCAAAATAGGAGATACCTAGGCAGATACCCTACAACCAGAGTTTAAAAGCTCAACAACTGAAGGGTACTTAATCTGTTTTAGAACTGGTCAGGCTCAGCGTCGCCTCTCCTGCCCCCCCGGTGGGAAAGGAGGTAGGAGGTTGAAAGCACCAGTGCAATTCCTCAGGGAAAGGAATATCTCCCATTTGACTGACAATCAAGTAAACTATTGAATCAGAAACACTTACTTAGAAGGTAAGGGGTATAGTTCTGTTTTCTTATGAGCAACATTTTATGTCTCGTCACAACGGAAGGTGGTTGAACCCTTAGAATTTTACTCCATTTTCTTCTTCCAGTTCTTTTCAAAGACTTTTCTGATATGTATTGCAATCTAAGACAGATCATCCTGGGGATGATTCCAAATTAATTGTGCTGTCTCTCACCCGTTCATAATTTTGCATATTTAACATAATTAGCTTAAATGCTCTTTCCCGTGTTGCCAAACACTGGGACACGATATAAGTAGGTAGAGTAGAAGACTGACTTTCTAACTATGAAACCGCAATTGTTAAAGCAATCTGACCCTCCAAAAAGCTCTTCCATCCACTTGCTGAAATTTGAAATTTTCTCTTTAGCAGAAAAAAAGCCATTTGTTCCTATGCAAAATACACAGTATAAAGTGTAAGTCCCACCAAAAGAGGCAAACCGTGGACTTAAAATGATACTAACTGTAAACAACTGACACTAGTTTCCTTTGGGGTTTGCACATTTTGAGTGTGACAGAACAGAGCAAAAGAGCCGTGGGGCTGCAGGAGTGACAAGGGCACGGGCAATGGGTAGAGATGAATAGGTCAAAACAGAGACACTGCAAGTAGGGCAAATATCACCTACTGCCCGACTTTTCCTAAACTAGATTTGCACCCAGATTAATACCATCTCCCACTCATCAGATGGAAAATGCATGCAGGATATAATATGTGGTTAAGAACTTGAACTATGATCTGAAACACCTGGATTTAAAACCCTGTTCTGCCAACCAGCTTTGTGAGGTGAGGCGGGTTCCCCTCTCTGTTTCAGTTTCCTCACTTGAAAAGTAGGTTAATAATAGCAGTACAGTAAAACCCTAGATTGAGAGTAACTTGCTCTGCCAGTGTTCCACAAGATGAGCAAACATTTCTAATAAATTTTAACTTGATAAACAAGTGCTGTCTTACAATAAGAGTAGTACCTGACGCCAAACATCACATGATCACAACGGAGACAATGGTTCTTCCCTGCCCCCCCCCCCCGGGATTCTGGGTGATCGTCTCCCATGCTCAAATGCTCGGTCTCAGGCCATGATGTTTGGCAGATATCAGTGATTTTTCAGAACATTGGAAGGTGCCCACAAGTGGCACTGGTGTATTTTTTGTCACTTCAAAGCACCTGTGGACAGTCCTTTGCTTTTCCATACAAGAGTGAACTTAGGAATGCTTTGCTTCATTCTAGGTCGTTAGATAGGTTCCTTGTTAAAGTTGCACAAAAAGCAAAAGATTCCATTGAGCCAATAGATAGCAGTGATTCCATTAGTGATAGTGAAAGTCGTCCTATGCAACAACCCTCCTCTCTCTTGTCTCCCGCACACCAGCCATGAAGGTTTTCAAAGGTAAGTTCAGGTTAACTGTTTTTTGTATTTTGTATTTCTTTATTATTTTGTATTATAGTACAGTACTGTAATAATTTTTATATGAATACTTTTGGGTGATGGAGCAAATCATCTGAGTTTCCATTATTTCTTATGGGGAAATTCACTTTGATATTTGAGTGTTTTGGATTACAAGCATGTTTCCAGAATGAATTACGTTTGCAAACCAAGGTTTTACTGTATTTCAAAGGGTTGCTGAGAGGATTAAAATAAATATATTTAGCATCTATAAAAGTGCCAGCATATACTAGGTGCTTGACTAGAATTAGCTATTACTATTGCTGTTATTACTTAACACAACAGGAATTATTTAGAGAGAATTATTATTATCTTGATTTTGTAAGTATGTCTGATGAATAAATGGAAGAGCTTCTCATAGGTAACATATTACTAAGTATTTCTTTTGGTCTCATTAAATCAAATAGTACTAGTACTAATAAGCACAAAATAGAAAAAGTAAGATTGTTTTTCTTTAAATATTTGTTCTACTGGCTGGCAAGTTTATGTCAAGTACACTTAGAGGATATTTACTGATCAAAATATGTTAATTTAATCACAGATTTTTCTGAAGCTAGAAAATAAATAATGACTCTATGTCACCAGGCATTTTTAAAATTATTTAGTATAAGTTACAATTATTGATACATGAGTCCTTAAAAAATAGAACTTTTGTCTTTTTTAGGTAATGCCTTTCGCTAATTTGGCTAATGTAAATGATAATCTGAAACTCAATTTTGTCCTGCTTGCATCATTCATTCTGACACGATTGAATGTTAAAAGAAAATATGAAAATTAATTATAGAATGAATGCAAGACCACTGACTTTAGAGCTACATGGGACCTTGGAAGTCAAATAGACTTCAATCCAGAGAAGCCCAGGGTCTTGAGCAAGGTGCCACATCTCCAGGAAAAGGAAGTAGTTACATATGACATTGTCTTTTTACACACACAACCTTACATGTCTAGGAAATTTCTTAGAAAAATGTATTTCTGCAAGCCCAGGTAGCAAATGTCCCCCTTCTGGATTTTCTTCTAGAGTAAACAGAAGTCACAACACATACATGGAACCATGCTCTGTTGCTACTCAAACGTTAGCTCTTTAAAAAGTCCATTCTATCTATCTAAAATTCACCACTGACACCACCACTGCAACCCCACATTGGTTTTTACCCCCTTAACCTGCTTAGTTCTTCTTCAAAGCACATTAATGATACAAAAATATTATTGTTGTTGTTGTTGTTGGAAATTGGGTGGCTGACTGGTTACTTTATTTCTCATTGCTCCCAGGAGAATGTAAACCTCAGGAGGTCAAGGGCTTTATTTCTCTTGTTCCCAGGTGCCAGGACAATACCTGGCATATCTTAGATGCTCAGAACACTAACCCCACCTTGGCCAACATCCTGAATAGGGATATATATCCTACACTTCAGTGTATAGCCCAGACCGTTGATTTGGGAACTCTAGAGGAGAGAGAGAGAGAGAGAGAGAGAGAGAGAGAGAGAGAGAATCTTTCTCTGAATCCATAAATTATAGGAATTATACAGGCAGAGGGCTGTCTGTGGCCAGTTCTTCTCCAGCTAGGGGGAAAATGTGAGATAGTTTCCAAGAAAAGTTCAGAGCCCCTTAGGTTGTCAGTTGACACTCTTTAACAAAAAGATTGATCAGAGAAAAACAAGCAGTTTATTAATGTGTGCAGTGCACATCCGGTGGGAGAAACCTGAAGGAAAGGAGCTCAAAATGGTGGCTTGGGTTCCATCTTATGCAGCATCTTCAACAGAGAACAACACATTATAGAGAAACAACAGAACAAAGCACAGAGTCATAGGCTTCCGAGTATGGCAGACCCAGGGAAGGTAAACACAGGTGACCCTTGAACAACACTGGTTTGAACTGCATGAAACCACTTACACTGGGATTATTTTTATACATATAAATATAGTACAGTACTATGAACGTATTTTCTTATGATTTTCTTAATTATGTTTTATATTCTCTAACTTACTTCATGATAAGAATAGTATTTAATACATATAATATACAAAATATGTGTTAATTGACAGTGTATGCTATCAGTAAGCCTTCCATCAACAGTTAAGGTTTAGGGGAGTCAAAAGTTACATGCAAACTGGGGGGGAGGTTGGTGACCCTAACCCTGCACTGTTCAAGTGTCAATGTGTATGGGAGAGAATTAATAAAGTTAAGTTTTATTTGCAGATTCCTCTGGAGGATCTCTGGGCCGATCCGAGTGTCACCGATAAAAGGAATATTTATTTCCCATCGTGAGGTAGAAAGGGGAAGCTTTTTGTGAGTTTGCTTCTTCTTAATTGCTTTCACCTCAAAATAATTTTTATGTCAAAGAGGCATACTTTAGGGTGACATATTCTGGTTTCCTTCACTTATATCTGATCTAACCAGACCTAGATTCATTCACAGTTTCACAGGCCCTAAGATTTCTTCATTTGCTTATTTCCTTTAAATCCTGTTCCTGTCATTTGCAACTGAAAAGGTCTCAACAGTAGAAATTATACAAAGAACAATTATGGTGCCTCAGCCCTGGTTTGTGTTCTTACTGTGATATTTTGTCTGATGTAGTTTTGAGTTTTCTCTTAATTGACTTCAGGTTTATTTTAATTATAAGGGAACAAAATCAAAAGAAGGAACACTTATTAATCACCAGGATGAATTATTTATTACGGAGGCAATGTCTGGTAAAATCAATTTACTGAAAATGTTTCCCATAGGTTTGCAGATTTTAGCAATTTACAAAAGCTACTATAATTCACACAAGGAGAACATTCATTGTGTTTCCAGTAACTCATTTTGATAAATTTGGCCCTGATTGTGTCAAATTTTGTAGATAAGTATGAGTTTAAAACTCACATAGTGCACAAGCCCTATTTCTGATGATGACCCATTGATATAAAAGCTGACAATATATGGCATCTAGAGGCTGTATGGGCAACAACGTTGTGTGTGTGTGTGTGTGTGTGTGTGTGTGTGCGCGCGTGTGTGTGTGCAAAATTGAGATATGTTTGGGAGTTCAGTTCTTGCTACTTAAACAACAGGATAAGGATATTAGAAAACAAGCAGCATATCTTGTAGGAAATGAAGAAGTTAAAAAACGAAGAACCTGCCACTCCTACACCAGGAGGCATTGGCCATGTGAAGTTAGATCTGAAATCCATACAGTGTACATCAGAAAATAACTTAAGGTTATAAAATACAATATTCTACTTTTTTAATATTGAAGTTTTGCAAAAGGTTCAGTGTATTTATTTTTCAAGGTGTTGATTCAATATGGTGACCCATTCCTGGTATCAGAGGGAATTTCTTACAAATATTCTTACAAATATCATCTTATTTTGGCAGAAGGCAGTAATGAGACGGTATCATTGTGTTATAAAACCAAGAGATAGTTTCTGTGTACAGATTTGTGTGTGTATACAAGAATATGCATGTGCATATAGGTATGTGAAGTTGTGTATGACAGATTCATGAAGAAGACAAGGTGCTTCTTGTGTTTACTCTAAGAAGTCAGTTTCTAGATTTATAATTTATAATTCAAAGGAAATTTAAAACATATTTCTGATTGACCTAATCTATTAAAAATTTGGATCATAAAAACTATTCCAATTTCAAGCTGCTTTTAAGATCCATTTTGGGCTTTTATTCCCTCAACTAAGAATAGTTTTCTAAAAACAAAGAAAATTTAGAAAGTTCTGTCTAAACTGTATCTCTGAAGCTCTTGGCAGTTCTTACTTTGGAACAATGTCCTTTTCTTCCTCACTAAATATGAATGGTTTAGAGGATCTATTTTAATTTGGAAAGGCCTCTTTTTCCTTATTTGAGGGCTAGCCACTTGACTAATGAGAGTTTGATTGGATGCTTATGTTGCACCATAGAAAATAGTACTGAACACAGCACAGAGAAGAGAGGCACAAATACGGAAAGGGACGGGAGAAGGGCCAGGTGGCAGACCTATACACACCCTGTCCACATTTAGGCAGATGAGTATTGGCTAAACATTAATGAGTGTCTGCAAAAACTTCATCAAATATAAGGTCAAGATTTAAAAAATAATCAGAAGCAACCATATGCTAGCTCATAATTAGTGCTATATAAGCAGTGAATTCCACGAAGTTTGTCTCAGAGTACTGGTGAAAATGCTTCACAGGAACAGATGTTTGAGTCTACAAAGGAAGGGCAAAGTTAACATACTGACAGAATATCCTCTTATAGTTCATCCACTGGCGCTGTCCTGGGTCACACCTCCATCTCTTACCTGCTATGATGTAACAGCCTCCTAGCAATACACCCACCATCAATCTCTCTTCTAACTAATCTTTTCTATATTCTGGTGCCATACTGATTTTTCTAGCATTCACATTTCATCTTACTATGCCTCTATTTAAAAATCTTTTAATGATTGCTACAATCTATAACATTATGTCAAAATATCCAGCTTGGCATACACGGCTCTTATAATACGCCTCCTACTTATTTATCCATTTTTCATTTTTACCATTCCCAGAGCCACCCCACTCTGGATAATCACCATGTGTAAGATAATAGAAAAAAAAAATATATATATATATAGGTCTCTGCCCCTAATTCCTACCACAGAAGTTCTAAAACCCTTCTAATTTCCCAGGTCACAGGAATATCTTTTGTTATAATGAGGGGACTCTTGATGGGCTCCTGGATGATTTCTGAGTAAGGGTAGTCACCAGAAAGACAAAGCCATTATTAGAAGCTTTGGAATTTAGCCCCACCCCACACTCTTGTGAGAAGGGAGAGGGGCCAGCAATAGAATTAAAGATTGATCGGGCCTTCATGATGAAGCCTCCATAAAAATCCCAGAGAGCTTCCAGGTTGGTGAACATATCCACATACCAGGAAGGTGATACACTCCAACTCCACAGGGATGGAAGCTCCTGTGTTCAGTACCCTCCCAGACCTCACCCTGTGTATCCATTCATCTGACTGTCCATCTGTATCCTTTATCCTATCCTTTAATAAACTGGTAAATGTGTTTCTCTAAGTTCCGTCAGCTGACCTAGCCAATTAATTGAATCCAAGGAAGGGATTGTGGGGAACTCTGATTTATGGCCAAGTTTGACAGAAGTTGTAGGTGACCTGGGGAACTATTACTTGTGCTTGATATCTGAAGGTGGGGACAGTCTTGTGGGACTGAGCCCCCAACCTGTGGGAACTGACACTATCTTCAGGTAAGTTGTGTCAGAATTGCAGGACACCCAGCTGATGTCATAGAGAATTGCATGGTGTGGAAATCCCACATACACATATTTGGTGACCAAAAGTGTCAGAAGTGAAGTGCTCTGTATGAGTAGTAAAGACTCCTAGGAAAAAAAACAAAAAACAAAAAACTGATTCTAGGGGAAGGGTTGAAGCAAAAGCTCTATGCCTTGCAAGGGGGTAGGACATCCCCTTAGGCTCAGGATCTTCCACAGTTACAAAGCAAAAGGCTGTTAACAGGGATAGAGGCTGGGGACTGGAGGGGGTGGTCAGGAAACTCCTGCTCAAAACCTTGCGTAGGAAGAAAGCCCTACCCCCAAAGTACAGGAGTATAAGACTACTGTGAGACTGAGGATCAATCAAAGCAAATGAGAATCCCTTGCCTTTACAAGCCTACCAGGATTAACAACAATCTACTGCTGAGGAAGGACAAGAGCACAGACAGAGGCTCCCTCTAAGTTCAGACATGCCGGGATTGCTAAAAGGCAGAGGTAGAGAAAACCTAAGGAAAAAACTTTGGCAGCCCAGGTCATATTGTGACCTGAATCAGGAGCTAGAGAAAGCCCCAGGAGTAGCCAAATGTTGTAGAGAGCTGTACCCTGCAGAAAATGCACTGGCTGAGCAGTGGGAGAAAAAATGGTGGGCTTTCTGAGACTCTGCTCCTTCATCCTGAAATGTCTCTCTAGTGCCCTCTATTGACAAAATTTAGTTTTATGCCAGCTGGTGCAGGGTGAAGATCTATTTTCATGAATGAGACAATGAAGTATAAATTTGGAACTAAGAGGTTATAAATCAATAACTGGCACACATGGTATATCTCTTTTACCTTTTTATTTTTATTTTATTTATATATTTCTATTTAAGTGGATTTCTTATAGACAGAATATTCTTGGGTCTTGATTTTTTTTTTTATTTGTTTTTAACGTTTATTTGTTTTTGAGACAGAGAGAGACAGAGCATGAATGGGAGAAGGTCAGAGAGAGAGGGAGACACAGAATCCGAAACAGGCTCCAGGCTCTGAGCGGAGCACAGAGCCTGACGCGGGGCTCGAACTCACGGACCGCGAGATCATGACCTGAGCTGAAGTCGGACGCTTAACCGACTGAGCCACCCAGGCGCCCCTAGGTCTTGATTTTTAAAAATAGAATCTGACAATCTCTGAATTTTAATTGAGGTATTAGACCATTTATAGTTTATGTAATTATTGATATGGTTAGATCCAACCCGATTTTGCATGCTGTTTTCTAGAAAATTATTTTTTATTAGTTGTTTAGTTGTTTTTTTGCTATTGTTGTTGTTGTTCCTTTTTCCCCTTTCTCCTGCCTTTTATTGGATTAAATTTTTATATGATTCAGTAAATGTCTTTATTTATTTATTTATTTATTTATTATGTCAATTTAAAAATATGAACTGGGTAACTATTGAAGTATTCTATAACAATTCAATCAAAATGATTACAAAGTTCTCATATTTTATCCTCCTAAAAAAGAAAAATTATGGAACTGGAGAAATGTTTCTATTCTGTACTAACAGTCCTATTCCAAAGAAATGGTCAGACAAAGGTTTGTATCAGTAAACTGTGTATCACTTTGGCTCATCTAGATATATTTCTTTTGATGAAATTTGGGACTGACTGATGGCTAGTGTTTCAAAAAACACTTGGGACTTGTTTTCTCCAGGGAGTAAAGATTATATTTCTGGTATTCTGCAAGTTCTATCTAAAGGCCACCTGCATAACCTAGAGAAAAGAAGATGCACAACACCCTAATGACTTAATTTGCAAGTAATCAATTATAGGTATTACTCTATTCACAGTGTGTAGACTGTGATTACCCCTGGCTATTTTTTAGACAGCATAAGAGAATTGCCACCAATGTATGAGATAAGGGAGATGATATTGAACACCAGAGATCTACATTCTGTGTGACCATAAATCAAGATGATATGTTGCTAAAATAGCTGTCTGTGTATGATGGAAAGCAGGTTATGGCCAACTGCCCAGAAGTTAGCTATGTCCGGAAATCAGCTGGGGAAAACAACAAATCTCTAATTGAATAGTTAATTGAATAGTGTTTCTGATGGAACACCATTCTTTATAATAATGCTGGTAATGAGATTATTCCCTCACTCAGGAAAAATGGTTGGATATTTTAATCACCATTGAATTTTCTGTCTTTAAAAGTCAGTGGCCAGGTTTGGTAGAAATCAAGCTAAAGAAATGTTTGTATGTAAACTATGATGAACATCATATATGATAGAATGCATGACTGGCTGGTGAGGCCTTTAGTGATGTTCTCTAATGAACCAACTGCCAGAGACATAAAGACAATTTATCTTCCCTGAGGTATTATCTGTTGGTATTGGACAGATAAAGGAATGTCATCCCTGTAGAAGTAGATGGACAATATTACATAATGATACCTGGAACTTGATATCTGTAAAATCTTTACTACAATAGCTGGTATATGGTTCTGTCTACAAACCAGATGTAATGCAGAATTCACTGAACAATAGTGGCCTCTCGTCACCACCTAGGACAATGGAGATTGTAATATGTCAGAAAGGTCATTTCTGTTGAGAAGGAGTGGAGAATCACAGTATAATCTAAACTGTTTTGATGTGTTATTATTTTCATCTCTGCCAAAGCTATACAGTAAACATAGAATTATTATTTCATTGACTGAAATAAATGAATATCAGACTTATGTAAACAATGATCCCTATGATAAGAAAATATTATGCAGGTTAAAATCTACCACTTACTAACACTCATAGAAAATTTTTGGATAAATTTCTTTATATGTTATCTGCAAAATGGCTTTTTAATGGCTTTTAGAAACCTCAAAAGAGGAGAGTTCTCATATCATAATAGTTCTTATATCATAATAAATTGTTATAAAGTAGTATTAAGCCTATACAATTTGGTCAACCAAAAAAGAATAATTAGGATGTGCTAGGTGGAAAAAGTTTGAAGTAATACTCTTCTCCATACCTAATGGTGCTCAAAATAATGGTTATGGTAAAATATGATGAAATTTTTCCTAGACCAATCTTTCATATTCTATGGAAACTTTTGATATTCAAATTGTATTTAGCATAATATATTTATTCATTTAAATAGTTTATGTATAATACTTTGATATATTGACAAAAATCTTGTTTGTTTTACTCACTTTTTCTTTTCATCATGTATACTCAGTCTGGAACTTGAAAGAAATTTCTGATTGAAAAAAGGAGATCAGAGTTCTAAGCTACTGTGATATTATTTCATATTTAAACCAAGGAGTTAGGAAGTGCTTTCTCAAAATTCATGTACAATTGTATAGATTTCTTGGTCCACATATTTTCTACCATATTGTACAATTAAGTACAATAAGGTGGTACTTTTTTTTAAATAGTCCTCATCACAGAAGCCAATTTTGGTTAAAAGTCTTACTGAAATGAAGTCCCTCAAGTTAGTCTGCTTTCTTTTTATTAAGACTTTCACTGTAGTAAGACTCTCAAACTGTTAGCAGACATATTAAGAAAATACAGTACTTTTGAAATAATAAAACTTGTTAATATTTTTCCAAGAATGTAAGGCAGAACTAATGTCCTCTTAAATGATAAACAGTATCGATTATAGAGGAAATGTTTCTATATTTTGGGCTTTTGTAGAAACAAACTATATCAGTATAATATCATAATTTGAACACATGAAGAATTGTTCTGATTAATTCCCTCTTATTTCGAACCTTGCGATGATGGGATGGGATTTGGATTTATGGTTTTCAAAGCCCTTTTATATAATGATTTATTAACTTTTAATGAAAACTCAATGTATATTGACTAATGGTTACGGGAGGCTTTTACTCATTAATAATATATGATTTTTTGAAATATTCTACTAAATATATTAATCAATATCATCATCCGAGAAATTGTTCTGAAATAGAAATATTCGTGTAGCCACAGTAGTCTGTTTTTGCTCTTTCTACACTTTACAGAATTGTTGGTACACAATTTTGTGTAAATAAGAATCATATATGTACATCTGGTTGTATTTAAGGTTTGAAACTTTATGAGAAATCCCATATTTCAATTTCAGTAACTAACCCCATTTCTGATTTAAAGTTGCACAACATCAGGGGTAAATAGGAAAGACAACTCAAGCTCTGGGAGTTTCCTCTAGATGAGATGAAAGAAAATCATTATACTGCTTTCTTTCTACTTATGGTGACAAAATGGGGAGAGAGTCCTGCCTAAAAATTTCATCGCAGGCCAAAAAGAAAAAAATAATAATAATCTCAAGTCTTCTGCCAGTTATTTGTCTAAAGGCAATGATTGCTCTGTTCTTTGGAAAGTTACAGTAATGGGCCTGATCTATTAACTATCAGTAGGCACTAGGCATGACCTAGGTTGAAAAACTTTCTTTATAAAAGTCCAGAGAACAAGTGTCGTAGGTTTCAAAGGCCATATGGTCTCTGTCATGACTGCTCACCTCTGCCATTGTAGTGCAAAAACAGCCACAAACATGGCCATGTTCCAGTAAAACTATGCTTCCATAAAACTTTATTTAAAAAGACAGATAATAAGCCAGATCTGACTTGTGGGCCATAGTTTACCAATGACTGGTCCAGAAATAAGAAGATAATAAAAGGAAAACTGAAATAGTTCTGTTTAGTAATTGTGGATTCTTCCATTGTGGATCTGGGAAAATTTAGCAGAATATATTATTATTGTTAGGAGTATTATTGCTTAGAACATCTTGTTTTACCTTAGGAGGGATGTGTGTGTGTGTGTGTGTGTGAGAGAGAGAGAGAGAGAGAGACAGAGACAGAGAGAGAGAGAAAGGGGAGGAGGGGGATGGAAAGATATTAACTAAATAGGGTTAAAGGTACTCTTTAGGGAGGTGTGGGCAGATTTCAGGGATCCAGGAAGGGATGGTAAAATACACAATGACTAGGAACGACAGGAAGCTATTTTCCCTTTTTTAAGGGAAGACATGGTTTACAGGGGACCTAACCAGAGTTAAACCTCTGAAAGAGGAATATCTTACATGAAGCGTGACCAGAGAAAAACACAAACACTTCCAGAACTATGCAGAAATAGGGGGAAATAAATGTCCTGGCCATTGTCTCGCTATGCCCTGAATCTCCAGCTTGTACCTCCCATTGGCTAGCACCAACTGGAAGTCAGCAGGCAAGGGAGCCCAGGTGATACAGTCCCTAATTTAAGTGTCTCATAGCACATAGGAAAAAAGAAAAAGGAAAACAAAATTGTGGAATGCGAGAGTGGCTTAGTATTATTTCCCGGAGTTACCACAGATGATTAGAACACGGCAGAATCCATGAGGAAACACTATTTTTCACAATGCATTTGAGGTATAATTAAAATACAATAAACTGCACTTATTTAAGGTGTACAGTTTATTAAGTTTGGGTAGATGTGTACATACAGAAAATCATCACCACTATCAAAATAATGAAATAACCATCACCCAAAAAGTTTCCTTGTACCTCTTTGTAATATTCCCCACCAAATACCTTTCCATCTCTCCTCCCCAGAAAACCACTGATCTATCCATTTTCTGTGATTAAACACTGCTTTACATTTTCTAGAATTTTATATAAATGGAATCATGCAGTACATACACTTTTTTTTTTTGGTTTGGCTTCTTATATTTATATTTTCACTCATTTAATTATTTTTACACTCATCCAGGTTTTTATGTATAGTACTTCATTCACTTTCATTGTTGAGAAGTATACCATTGCAAGGAATGGAATTTGTTTAGCCTTTTGCCTGATGATGAACAGTTGGATTGTTTCTAGTTTTTGGCCATTACAAATAAAGTTGATACAGATATCTGTGTAATAGTTTTTGGAAAAATATGTAAATAGTGGTTCCCAAAAGATATGTCTAAGCCCTAATCCCTGATACCTGTGAATGTGAGTTTATTTGGAAATAAAATTTTTGCAGATGTAATTAAGTTGTGGATCTTGAGATGAGATCATCCTGGATTTAGAGTGAGCCGTAAATTCAATGAGTGGTACCCTTATAAAAGAAATGAAAGGGAGATTTGACACACAGAGACACATGCATTTCCAGGGAAAACCCCACCTCATTGTGGATATATTATTAATTTGCATTTTGGGGGGGTTCTCTTTGCTTATATTTTGTTAAACATTTATGCATCTAGGTTCATGAGGGAAATTGGTCTGTAGTTTACTTGTATCTCTTTCTGATTTTGGTATCAGGAAATGCTGTCCTCAGAGAATGAGTTGGAAATTCTTTCCCAATTCTTACGTTTTGTGGAAGGGTTATAGAGAATTGACACTATTTCCTCCTTAAATATAAGCAGAATTCACCAGTGAAGCCATCTGTTCCTGGAATTTTATTTGTGGGAAGATTTTTTTAAGTGTACTTATTTATTTTGAGAGAGAGAAAGGGAGAGAATGTGAGTGGGTGAGAGGCAGAGAGAGAGAATCCCAGGCAGACTCCACGCTGTCAGCATGGAGCCCAATGTAGGGCTTGAATTCACAAACCATGAGATCATGACCTGAGCCCAAACCAAGATGCTTAACAGACTCAGACACCCAGGTGCCCCTTTGTGGGAGGATTCTAAACTACAAATTACAATTCTTCCCTAGAAATAGAGCTTTCCAGGTAGTCTATTTCTTCTTAAGTCTTGGTAGTTTGTGTTTTTTGAAGAATTTGTCCATTTCACGTAAGCATACTTTGTGGGCATACTTGTTCATAACATCCCCTTATTTCCCTTTAATATTCCCTTTAATAGTGTGATCAGTAGTGTTACCACCTCTCCCATGCCTGAGATACATTATTTGTGTCTTCTTTCTTTTTTTCCAAATTTGTCTGGCTGGAGGTTCATCAATTTAATTAATCTCCTCAAAGAACCAGATTTTGGCTATGTTGCTTTTCTCTTTTCTAGTTCATTGATTTCTACTTTGATCTTTATTATTTCCTTTCTTCTGCTCACTTTGATTTTACTTTGCTATTCTTTTCCTAGTTTCTTAAGGTTGACCCTGATGTCATTATTTTCTAAGTATTGCTTTAGCAGGATCCCGTACATTTAGATATTCAGTTTCAAAACACCTTTATTTTGAACAATTTTTAATTTCCTTATAACCTATACATTATTTAGCACTGTGTTATGCAGTTTCCAAATATTTGGGAATATTCCAGATATCCTTCTTTCTTTCTTATTTATTTCTTACATAATTGCATTGCAGCCAGAGACCATAATCTGTATAACTTGAATCTTTCTAAATTTACTGAGAATTGTGTTATGGTCCAGAATATGGTCTATCTTGGTAAAAGTTCTGTGAGCACTTGAACATCATGTGCATTTTGCTCTTGTTGAGTGGAATGTTCTACAAATATCAACAAGTTATTTTAGTTGATGTTGTTCAAATCTTCTTTGTCCTTACTGATTTTTTCATCTACTAGTTCAACCAATTATTGCAATAAAAATACTGAAACACCTGTCGATAATTATGCACTTCCTTATTTCTCTTGGCAGTTCTATCAGTTTTTTCTTCCTGTATTTTTAAGTTCAGTTACTAGGTACATAAATATTTTCAATTGTTATGTTGTCTTAATGACACAGCTCCTTTATCATTTTGAAATGATCTTCTTTATCCCTGGTAATATTCTTTGTTCTGAAATCTACTTTGTCTAATGTTGATATATCTGTTCCAGCTTTCTCTTGACTAGTATCAGTATGGAGTCTTAGTTTGGGCTGCTATAACAAACTACCATAGACTGGGTGGCTTATAAACAACAGAAATTTCTCATGTTGGAATGCTGGAGGCTGGGAGTCTGAGATAAGGATGCCAGTATTTGTTGGGTTCCAGTGATGCTTTCTTCTGTGTTTCAGAGTGCCATCTTCTTACTGTATCCTCACATGACAGAAAGAGGGCAAGAGAGCTCTTTGCCATCTCTTTTTTAATGGTACTATTCCCATTCATGAGGGCTCCACCTTCAGGACCTAATTTCTTCCTAAAGCTCCCTCTCCCCATACTACCATATTGGGGGTTAGAACTTTAGCATATGAATTTGGGAGGGGATCCAAACATTCAGTCCATTGCATATGGCTTATTTTTCACCTTTTTTTTTTCATTCTTTTATTTTTAACTTATTTGTGATCTTATATCTTAAAAGGTTCTCTTTTAGGTGGTATATTGTTAGGTCTTGCTTTTTTTTAAATCTAGTCTGGAAAACCTTGCCTTTTAGTTGGAGTGTTTAAACCATTTATATTTAATGTGATTATTGATAATGGCTGGGTTTAAATCTACCATGATGCTAATTGTTTTCTACTTCTGTCATCTATTCTTTTTCTTGCCTTGCTATTTTTATGCCTTCTTTTGGATTAGTTGAGTATGTTTTTTATGGTTCTATTTTGTTTCTCTTGTTGTGTTAGAAGAACAAACATCTCTCTGATAAGGTGATATTTGAGCAGAGTCCTGAAGAAGTGAGGTGTTTGTCTGTCTCAAGGAAAAAGTTTAAGCAGAGGGAAAAGCAAGGTGTAAAACCCTGAAGCTGGGGCATATTTGACATTTTGGAATAATAACAAGGTGGCCAGTGTATCCTGAATGGAGTAGCGAGGTAAGAAGGAACATGGGAAGAAGATAGCAGAGGGAGACCGAATGCCAATAGGAGATATGTGAGATCATCTCAGACCTTGTAGACCTTGAGAGACTTTAAAAAAGTCTTTAAAGAAATAGTTTTCTGGGAGTGTTCATTGAACTTTCTTTGCTTCAGACAAAGGCCTTTGCTGTCATCCACACCCCAAAATTAAACAAAACCTTCTCTGAATCACAACCACAATCTGCCTAAGGGAACCTCAGGACTAATCTGTTCATACCAATTTTCGCATTTTATATTGTTCTGCACAAAAGTCCAGCACTCACAGATCATATCTCATTCTCCACTCTTCTCCCCCAAAACACAACCCTTCCAATGTGTGCTTTAGAATTTATGGTCCCTTATAAGGAAAATAACCTTCACCTTCACTGTCTTTTCTAAATGTTCTTGGCACAGACTAAAAGTGGACTCTCCCCTATGGACACTGATTCCCTTGCTTCCTTCTCAACTCTAGTCTATTTTCTTTCCCATAATCCTCATACCATGGGCCTGGAGGGTAGATGTCATTCTGGCCCTTCACCAATCTTTCCAAATTATTGTCCTACATATTCCCTTAAACCACAACGTCTTTGATGAGTGTGGCATCAGACTAGGAATATGTTTTGTTTGATCAGGTCTGAGGGATAGGATCCAGTGAACTTCTGAGACCTTTTCCCTTTTTCTATGGCTTGCCTTTAGATATTGACAGTTCTGTGGAGAAAGTTTTCCCAATTACTGTCAGTAATCTCAAGCCAATGGTTTTAAAATCTCGTACATAGAGTATATCATTAAAGACATACCCAAATAATGGGTGTATCTACACTTAGAGTGGCTCAGAAGATAACAGTAATAACAATGGCAACGGCAAACACTGGACAAATTACCTTTCCTCTTTTTGGCTCAGTTTATCTTTACTCGTTGGATACATGTGGTCTTCCTTCATCTACTTAAAGACATAACTTTAATCATTATCTTCTCTCTGCCTCTCTTGACTTACCAGTTTTTGCTCTCTACTGAATGGTTTCTCTCAGTATATGGTTATTTATTTTACCATATTTAAAAAGTTCTTTCTTGACCTTACTTTCTCTGCTTATTAGTATCCATTTCTTTACTTTTCTTTACAGCAAAACCCCACCAATCATGCCGTTTCTCTCATTGCTGAACTAGAACTATTCTTACTTAAAAGGTCATCAATTTCCTTCATGTTGCTAAATCCAATGGTCAATTCTTAGTTTTTTTATTTGGCCTATTATCTCACTGGACCTTCTGCTCCCTTGGTTTTCTGCCAGCTTGCCAGAATTCCTTTCTCCTTGGCTGAACCACCTTCTTCTCCTAGTCTCCCAATGTTGTATAGTCAAGGGTTCCCTCCTGATCCCTATTTTTGTCTCATTCTACATTCTTATGATCTTATGATCTTATGATCTCAGGCAGTCCCATGGCTCTAAGAGCCATCTCAACACTGCTAATTACCAAAGTGTTTTTTGTTTTGTTTTTGTTTTTGTTTTTTTTGAGAGGCAGTAGGGCAGAGAGAGAGGAAAAGGGAGAGAATGCCAAGCAGGCTCCATATTGGCAGCATGCAGTATGCAGGGCTCAAACCCACGAATCTGTGAGATCATGACCTGAGATGAAACCAAGAGTCAGAAGCTTAACCCACTGAGCCACCCAGGTGCCCTCTCCACCAAAGTTTTAGTTCAGCAAAGTTTAAGAGTATTTTCAGTTTGAATCTCTCTTCCAACTCCTATATTCAACTGCCTACTCAACATCTCACTTGAATGCCTACTAAGGGATTCTGCACACAATTCCACTGTAGAAAAAGGGGTTTTCTACCACCATCAAGCAATTCTCTGTACATCAGTTGGGGGGCCAAAACTCAATTCTGACACTATCTACCTGGAGGTAGTATCAGATTCCATAGGTTAAGGGCTCAGTCCTCTAAGAGCGTCCTCCACTTCAGATGCCAATCATAAGCATAGTTTGTTACCTATGCTTCTGACTCACTGGCTACAGATTAGAGGTTTCTCCAACTCACTCTTTGGACTTGAGACACCACTTCCAACTCCAGGTTGTTACCAATGCTTCTAAATGACTGGCTACAAATCATAGGTTCCCACAAAACCCCTCTTTGGGTTTGATTAACTTGCTAGAACAGCTCACAGCAGTCAAGAAACCCATTTACTCACTGGATCGTTTGTGTATTACAAAAGGATATATCTCAGGAATAGCCAGGTGGAAGAGATCCAAAGAGCAAGATATGGGGAAAGGGTACAGAGCTTTGATGCCCTATCAGAGTGCCACTCTCCCTGAATCTTTATGTGTTCACCAACCTGGGAGCTCTCTAAACCCTGTTCCTTTGGGGTTTTACAAAGCCTCTGTTGATTAAATCACTGGCCATCGGTAATTGATTCTTCCGAGAGGTGGGAGCTGGGGGTGGTGGGACTGAAATTTCCAACCCAGTAATCACAGGGTTGGGTCTAGCAACCAGCCACTAAACTTTTGGTTACCTAAGGGCTTTCCAAAAGTCACCTCATTAACATAACAAAAGGAACATATATTGCTCTCATCACTTAGGAAATTACAATGGTTTTTAGGAGTTCTGTCCCAGAACAGAGGATGAAGACCAAATATATATTTCTTATTATAAATCACAATATCACAGGCCTTAGTCTAACTCCAAGTTGCCTCTTGAATTCACTGAAGGCAAAAATCTGTTAGTATGCTTTTACATTCTTTCAAGTTATGGGCCTAGGAAAAATTAAATGGCCTTTTTACCACCTAATTCTATACTGCCAATTTGAAAGCAAAACTTTAGATCCTAATAGAAATGGACATTATCAGTTGGAGCAAAGATAGCTAACTAACACTGTTTAAAGTATGAGAGATTCTTAGTGTGCTGCTCCTTAATCTAAACTGTTACTCACCTCAGTATAAAGTGAAGGTTTAGGGTACAGAGAGAGGCCCTGAAATTCAACTGCCCGCCTACAAATTCCTGCTATGCCCCTTGCCAGCTATGTAATTTTGAGCAAGTTTCCTGATCATTTTAACTCTCAGATTTTTTTATTTTTAAAATAGTGATAATAGTTGTAAAGAAAAAGAATGACAAAAAATATGTAAACCATCTAGGATGTGAAAAATTGGTAATAAATAATGTCAAAAAGAAAACCACAGGCCCCAAATGGTATCACTTAGGCCAAGTTTAAGTGCCAGCTGGGTAAGCTGAATACCTAACCTGACTGCAGTGTCAACCTCCCCCAGAAATGTAAGTTTTAACCAGGCAGTCAGGAATTTTCCGATAGCACCAATGAAATAATCTGTCACATGGGCCTTCTCCATCCTCCAAAAGATGAAGTAATCTGAGTAAGACCCCTTTCCCTGTCCCTCCTTGCAAGGGAAGGTGATCTTGCCAGAAACAATCCTTTCTTGTCTTTTGCTGATAACTCTCTTGCCCCATCTTCCTTCCTATAAAAACCGTGCATTTTGTGAAATTCCTTAGACCTCCCCTCTACTTGCTGGATGGGATGCTGCCCGATTCATGACTTGTTTAATAAAGCCAATTAGATCTTCAAATCTACTCAGTTGAATTTTGTTTTTTAACAATACAAATTAGCTATTATTATTATCATTGTTAACTGGGGTAAATAATATTTATCTTATAAATAGTGCTAGCCTCTTTTAAATCAAATTTGGATAAAGTCGTCATTATCACTGGTATATTTTCCAGCAGAGTGTTTTATTTTTTTTATTATTATGACAATGAAAATAAAACCATAACATCATGTAGGTCTTCAGTTTGAATCCCTCTGGTAAAACTATTTTTAAAAACACAATTCATGCTAAGAATTGTTAAACAAAATCCAACTGAGTAAATTTGAAGATCTCATTGGTTTTATTCAACAATTCATGAATGGGGTAGCTTCTGACAATGGTACAAAAAAACAGTTTTTAGAGGCAAAAGGAGGGTGGAATGGGGAGGTTTAAAGATTCAATTATTCCAGGTAGGGTTACCTTTCCTTAGGGAAAGACAAGGGGGCTTATCTGGCAAGTTTCCTCACTAATGCTGATTGGGAAATTCCAGACTAATTGCTTTATTATTTATTTATTTTTTAATTTATTTAGTTTATTTTGAGAGAGAGAGAGAGAGAGAGAGAGAGAATGCAAATAGGGTAGGGGCAGAGAGAGAGGGAGAGAGAAAATCCCAAGCAAACTCTGCAAGCACAGAGCTCAATGCAGGGCTTGAACTCATGGAACCATGAGATCATGACCTAAGCCCGAAATCAAGAGTTGGTGGCTTAACCGACTAAGTCACCCAGGCACCCCCAGACTAATTGTTTTAAATTTCCAGTCCTAGAAGAGGCTTAAGCTGCAATTAGGTTAGGCATTAAGTTTTTTTGTTGGGTTTTTTTTTTAAGATTTTATTTCTAAGTAATCTCTATACCCAAGGTGGGGGTTGAACTCACCAAGCTTCCACATGAGCCAGCAAGGTGCCCCAGATTAGGCACTAAGTCTTGATGGGGTTTAGCAAAAGTGACTCCATCTTGAGTCTTTTTAACAGAGTTTAGTACCACAGACTAATAATGAACTCTGAAACATGTTAGCTAACATCAGGTATTATAGTGTTATGATTTTAAAAATATACTTTAGGGGGCTCCTGGGTGGCTTAGTCAATTAAGTGTGGGACTTTGGATTTCGGCTGGGTCAGGATGGGGGTAGGTGCGGTGGGATGGAGACCCCATCAGCTCAGCACTGAGTGTGGAGCCTGCTTGGGATTCTTTCTCTCTCTGCCTCCATGCTCGTTCTGAAATTTAAAAAAAAATTAAAAATTATGTGTATATATAATTATATACATACATACACATACACTTTAGTATCGGCTAAGTTTTCAGATTCCAATATATATTTAAAGTAAACAATTCTTAAAGTGTATATTTGTGTGTGTCTAACACTGAATGCTTACTGTATTCCAGAAACACATTGCCCTACACATGCTAGGGGTTGTTTTTGTCCTTTTGTTTCCTTCCCGGTTTAACAAAACGAGTAACAAAACTGCTTGGGGGACTAGGGTTGAGACTGAAGAGGGTAATACAGTAATGAATTTGCTGAGATAAACGCTATTTTAAAAAGTTACAAAATCCCCAAATTTTCATTGTATTTTTTACATTTAGGCAGCAACTACTACCTCCAGGAAATTTCCCCTTCACCTCCCAAATCGGCGTGAAGGGAGACAATAAAGTTGCTTAGGACAGTCTGCCCAGACTTGCCCCCAATGTGGGGAATCTGACTACTGGAAAACCTTAAATGTAAAACGGAACGGGCTGGGATCGCGCGGGGGGTGGGGGCGCTTGGAAAGACCTGGAAACCCGCGCCTACGGGCGGCGGCCCAGGAGCACATTCCCTTAACTCCCTCAGTGCCAGCCCCGCTGGGTTGGGAAGCTCCTCCCCCGCCCTTCCTTCCTCCTCCTCCTTCCCCCCCTCCCCCGCAGCGGCGGGCGAAGCGGTGAGCGCTGCGGTATTTTGTCCCCAGCGGCGACCCCTTCTCCCAGGCAGGTTGCGGCTGCAGCGGCCGCCTTGGCGGTGGCGGCAGCGGCGGCGGCGGGAGCCGAGCACTAGGAGAGACCGGGGCCGGCCCTGCGGCCTGGAGGCCGCGAGAGGTGGAGGCCAGGCCGCCCTCCCGCGCCGCGGGAGCGGAGGGGAAGAGGCGGCCGCGAGAGAGCTCGGCCCGGCCGCCGGGAAGGTGGGGGACGCTCCGGGCACCTCCCGCCCTCCGGCCGCCGCCGCCCTGCTGGCCCTGCCGCAGCCGCCGCCCCCGCCGCCGCCGCCGCCGCCCCCGCC
>NC_064813.1:51758943-51901443 GCF_023721935.1 Panthera uncia
CCCGCCGCCACCGCCGCCTCCTCGGGCCCCCTCCGCGGGCTCGACGGCCCCGGCCGGGGCCGGCGGGCGGCGTGCGCGCCCGGAGCCTCCGGAGATGGCGGGAGGGCACTGCGGCAGCTTCGCCGCGGCGGCGGCTGGCAGTGGCGAGATCGTGCAGCTGAACGTCGGGGGGACCAGGTGAGTCCGCGGAGAAGGGCCTCGGAGCGGGCATGCGGCGGACGGCCTGCAGGGGGACGGCGAGGCCAAGGTTGGCGGGGACTTGGGCGAATGTGGGAGCCGAGCCCGATGGGTGACGCGGGGGCCCTCCCGGCGGGAAGAATGTCGGCGGTCTCGAGTTGAAGTCTCTGCTCCGGGGACGGAGAGGCAGGAGGGCCTCTTGGAATTAGAGCGAGCCGGGCCCATGTGCCCGTGGCTGCCTTCCTAGAATGCCAACCTTTGTCCCTCCCCCTTTCTAAACTATCAGGCCAAGTGGAACATTAAAAAGCCTTCCTTACCTAACCTTAGAGTGTATTTGAGGAATTTATTTTGTAGAAGCCTGGCCTTGTGGTTTGGCTTTTGCAGATGAACCTGCTTCCCTTTTCTGTCAACAAGGTGTCGGTGGGCGTGGGTAAGAAAGAGTACTGTGCTCTTTTACCCTTCTAATTAAGGAGTGTTTGCAGTCTCGAAGGATTTCGGTGGATGGAGTACAGTAGAGTTGCAGTACGTTGTTATTTATTTTCAGAGTTTCTGGGTGTATAGCTTTGAAGGATCTGTTCAACCTGCAGGGCAGTGGGTCCAGGAACCGCAATTTTAACAGTTGGTTCTGAGAAGCTTTGGATATTGGCACTGTCTACTCAGAGTAGACAGACTGAAAGCTCTTTATCCTCTCTCTTGCCTTCCACTCCCTGTCTGTGACTTCTATTAAGCTTTCTTGGGGGAAAATCATTTGTGGATTCGGTATGGCTTATGAGTCACTCTTCTCAAAAATGGGACTTTGCCAGCTCTGTTTGAAGGAAGGGGTGGTTGAGTTTTAAGCTTGGTAGGAGATGAACGATAGAGTGCTCGAGAACATGAAAGGATTTCAACATCCCGGACGTAACTAATATTTTTAAAAATACAAAACAACATTGTGAAGCATACGGATAAAAATGTATCGTACTTTAATCCTAAACGTTTAATTCTAAGTGTACTTATTCAACACAAGAATCAGTAATTCTTCATTCTTTCCCGGTCGCCCCCTCCCCCCATGCAAAACCGTTCAACAGTGTGAGGTAGATTATTGCTCTGTATAGATACTGGTCTTCTGGAGAAGACATGTGTCCTAATGTAAGAAATGGATTTTTTCCCTTAAAATCACATGGAAATTTTGCGGGTTTGATAACGTATGGATGCAAAGGAATACCCCCTCTAGAGTCGACCTGCAGTGTGTGTTAATGCTGAGGAATAGCACTATAGTCATTGAAAATACCTGCACTGGTTCCTAATTGCTATAGATTGTGGATGATGTTTCTTTTCAGGTATTCTAAAGTATTACGATATTACTATTACGATAAAAATTAAATGTAGTGTTATTTACTGCATGCTGAAAGTGGATGGTTTAATAATGAGTGAACTCTTGGTAATGACTGTAGAATTGAGTTTAAATTTTTTAATCATAAAAGGCAGCCATCTTGGAGCTGAAACACTTTATTTTATTTCACTGTTTATGAAACTTGATTTTATCAGGGTGTAAGTTTTTCTAAGTGATGATATTAGCAAAGAATACAAAAATAAGATAAATATATTGTTGGATCGAACAGTTTAGAAGACATACGAAAGTTGTTAGATAGGAATGAGAATTTAAATTAAAAAAACAGCATAAACTTTATAGATTTGCTAGGATAACATGGTTTATAAAATAAGTAATGACATGGCCTATAGAAAATAGGACATCCAACTTCAAGTGTTCTAAGGCTATTTTCTTGAGTTACTTTGAATCATAGACTCTTGCAACAGTTTAGAGCTAGAAGGGATCCAGAAGTCATCTGTATCTTGTACAAAACAGATTAACACAATCACCTTAGCCATTGTGAAGAAAAAAAAAAATCCTGATTTGATTCTCAATAAAGTTGAGGAATTGCCCCTGGGAGAACTACCTGTGGCAAGAATGGAGGTAGGCTCCAAGGTGATAGAGTAAAACTCAAAAGGAGGGTATACTGTGAGCAGAGAAGCATATGTTATATAGGTGAGGTCCTTCCCACCCCCCGAAGAGAGGAAGGATATGAGATTGGACATATTCAAAGGAATTATAGAAATGAGCAATTTTTATGATTTATTTAACACTGTGGGTAATTCAGGAAGTAGAGAAGAAAAGGGTTCACTTAGAATTAACAGTATTTACCAACCCCCCCCCCCAAAAAAAAAAACCTAAAGAAGTGAAAGAAACCTAATATGACTCAATTTGTGATTAATTCTGTTATGAATGAGTACAATTTGAGGCCTCACAAGAGAGGTCTGGGATCTGCTAGTGGGGAACTTATGGACAAAGGACTTTGGAATCATGCAGATACAGATTCCAGTTCCCAGGCTTTCCCTGTAACTACTCAGCAGCCTAGGGCAAATTATTTTTTAGTGCTTAGTTTTCCTAAAATGTAAAGTGATGATAATAGTACCAGCCTTACAGGTTTGATAAAGGAATTTGAAGTAAAAATGGGAAATGTAAGGGTTGGTGGCATAGTAACATTGAAGGATAAATAATTTTAATTAGATTGCTTCCAAGTTAATTTAGAGGGAGGCAAAGAGCAAGAACTATACGTGTAGATATTATGCTAATATCTTGAGTAACATTTCTGCTGAGACCAGATTGGACATGGCCCTTTTCTTGGCACACTGTGGATAGGAGCTAAAAACCATTAGATAAGGCTTTCATATATATTGCAGAAAATTATGCTTGTCACATGTAACTTTATTTATTTTTTTCCTTAAAGTGTAGCTAATTTATTTTTTCTTTAAAGTTTATTTTTGGGAGAGAGTACATGCACACCTGCACGAACAGGGGGAGGAGCAGAGAGGGAGCGAGAGAATCCCAAGCGGACTCCAAGCTGTCAGTGCAGAGCCCAGTGTAGAGCTAGATCTACAAACGGTGAGATCATGACTGAGGTGAAGCCCGAGAGTTGTACGCGAAACTGACTGAGCCACCCAGGCACCGCATGTAATTGCAAATGTCATTTTTATGACATCAGACTTGAAACCTGGTTTATACGTTCTGTGGGTCCCCCCCCCCCCCATTTGTCTTCCTCCTGTTTGAAAAGTGGAAAATTGGTGGGGGAGAGGATCTAATCCTTTTGCCCATAAATTTCAGATTACTAACCCTACCCCAAACTGCTGATTTTAATTGAAACTGCTAATGCAACTTTAAGCAGACCTGTGTAATTTTCTAAGTGACACAAAATTTGAGTTCTCTGGCAGTCTGCTGAATAATGAGTGCGCATGAAGGATCACAAGTTATAAGTGATCCTTATTTGGAGTTAATTTGATAGCCTCAAGAACATAGTGATTTTGTGTGTGGGGGGGGCAGTGGATCCTTGTATCCTTCAGTTTGCCATTTACTGAATTTGCTTTTATTTATTTGGCCAAGTCAGTTTCCTTTGACTAGCCGTAATCTGCTCCTCATGTTTTCTTAAGATTTTGCTAAGATACACACTTGCAAAATTTGCCGTGGTTTCTTGAATGAACTCCCTGGATCCTTTCTTAATCTGATTAATGGGCACAGGGACTGCTTTAGAACAGTCATAATGCTAGACAAGGAATGTGGAGAAAAGCAGAAGTCTGTTTGGCTGTCTTCTGTGTGAGGACACATGATGATGGCAACAGAAAGTAAAAAAGAATATATAGGTAGAGTAGATACCCAATGAGAGAGTAAGCATGAATTGTCCAAGGGTATTGAAGTACTATCTTATTAGATGGGAATACACTTGTGTTGGAGAGATGGAATGGGACTTGAAGGTAATTATAAATGTTGAGAATTTTGGACTTTTTGTGATGGCCTTTGTTGATTCTTCAGCAGATGGCATGCTGGAAAGTGGTATTTTAAGAAGCATTATATGTTAGCGAATTAGTTATTTGATTTTGGGAGCACCTGGGTGACTCAATCGGTTGAGCGTCTCACTCTTGATTTTGGCTCAGGTCACCAAGTCAGGATCCCAGGGTGATCCCTGCATCGGACTCCCTGCTGAGCATGGAGCCTGCTTGGGATTCTCCCTCCCTCCCCCTCTCCTTTTGCCCCTGCCCCCCCCCCCCCGGTGTACACACACTCTCTCTCTAAAATAAAAAATAAAAAAAAAATCCGTGATTTTTGTTGCGCTCTCTTTGAATAATCTTAGCTCTGAATTGAAACTGGCACGATTTTAAAATAATAAATGTACATAATTGATGTAGCTATAGCTGTGCAACAACTTGTAAATTATTATATGAAGCAGGTTAACACTGAGATTTCAAATCATGTCCTCATTTATAATACCAGATTATTTTTAATTGCAGATTTAGTACCTCAAGACAAACCCTTATGTGGATTCCAGATTCTTTTTTTTCCAGGTATTTTATATAATTCTTTAGTACCATTTTTTTTAAAACTTGATTATTAAAGTAATAAAAAATTTTATTTTTCCGGTTAAATTAATGTTTTCATTTTTTGGGTAAAAATCTTCACTTTTAAAATAGATTTAAAATTTTTGATTTTATTTTGAAGATAGGATGATTCATTTGTATTGGTCTTGGACATTTGATAAAAAATGAGGGCATTCTTTTCATACTCAGCTTTTAGGAACTAACCGCTTATTGATCATGACTCTTCTAGTTTGCTGAGTGGACGAATTTCAACACTGCGAGATGAAACTGGTGCTGTGAGTATAATATGCTGATATATATTTCTAACTTGAAATGTTTATTAGTAATATAATTAATAATAATGCTAATGATTGTTCTGTATTATATAGTGACTCTAAGAAGACAGAAAAGCTAATATTTTAATAACCACTAAATGAAAGTGATGTATATGTACTTAAAAAGTGTTTCATTTCTTGTTACATATAGTGTTTCTGTAATTAATAGAACTCAAAATGGAATACTGCATATAGCAATTTAGGTATTTATGATTAAAGAGATTGGATGATATGAGCTTACATTGTCAGGAGAGGAAATACTTTTTAATCAGTAATTAAAACTTTAGCAATAATTAGATGAATATGGATACTAAAGCATTTTGATATTGAATTAGAATCGTAAGATATTGCAAATTAATTAAGTCCTACAATTTTTTTATTTTGGAGAAAAACCTTAGGAACCTGTACAGCAATGGCAAAATGAGGGAAGGAAAGAACTATCAGGGTGCAGTACAGAAATACGAGTTTATACATTTAAAAAACAGTTATAATGTGCACAACGGTATGTAAACGAAATGGCTAGTACTCACAAAAGCTAAAATAGCTTTCTGTTTGGAGGCAATAAAGTGACCAGACGTACTTATTTGCTGTGATGGGATTTGCAGATGAAATTAGGCAGCAAAAGCACGTACGTCCATGAGAGATTATAGACATCGGTAGTAACAACATCTGCACCAATCTGTTGTGTCTCCAACTTCTCACTGGTCCTGATAAAAACAAAAGCAAGAGCTTACGTAGCGAGAACAACCTCATTTATTGTAAAAACATAATCAATCATAGTATAAAGAGGTTTACTGCTAGCTATCATTTTTCTGTCTAATTGAATAATGCAAGCTTTAAAAGATGTTCATTTTTATGGTTAGAATTTTTATAATTGATTTAAAATCTGTATCCAAAGTGTTGGTATACATTCCTGTAGAAAGTTATCAATTACCTATTTCATATTTTCTAAAGCATTGTTTTTTTCCCTGTATGTGGTGCAGTATTTGTTATTTAAGAAATGTGTTTTGTCATCATCCCCCACCCCTGGCTTTTGAGGAAACTGAGATAATGGAATGTAAAAATGCTATGAGAATAGTATTCGTTTCCAGTTTTTATAGTAATGTGCAGTATTTATTTTTCTTGATTACCCTGTGTGTTTTATTAAAGTACATTGTTGTTCATTAATTCACATATGAATCACAAATTATATAAGTCACAATCATTGTCACCAGTAATTAATGATAACATAAGAAGGTATTATTTATGTGTAATGGTTTTGAAGTATTTACTGATTTCTACAATATTTCAGATAAAAAGTATGTCACTTTTACCAAAAATATCAATAAATAGATGCCAGTATTCCTACATTTAAAATATTATCAATCTAATAATAGGTTTTTGGGTGAAGAGACAATACTACCTTAAATGCACACATTTAAAACTGCATTCTAACTTTAGAAACATTAAAATCTAAGAGTGGGGTCAAGTAAATACGGTATTTAAATAATTTAGTGTTTGTCCCCTTAGTGCTACAGATTAATTAGTTGAATTTATAATTTGAAAATAAAACAATTCTTCATTTACAGATATTTATTGATCGAGATCCAGCAGCATTTGCACCCATTTTAAATTTTCTTCGGACAAAAGAACTAGATTTAAGGTAAGAAATGTATCTTTTTAAAGTAAATTCTTACCGGTAGGTCTGTGTTTTTGGAATATTCTGTGGAACGAAAAAGTTCTCCCCCGCCCCCATCCCCAAATTGTTTTGCTTGAAAGTTTCCCCAGAATTAAACTCACAGGTAGAGGCCACCGTCGTATCATCTCTTCCTTTAGACCCCTCCACTAGCTTCCCATTCAGTTTCCTGCCTGCATTCTTACTTCCTTCCGATTAGTTTTCACACTGTAGCCAAACTTATCTTCTTTTTTTTTTTTTTTTTTTTTTAATTTTTTTTTTTTTTCAACGTTTTTTATTTTTGGGACAGAGAGAGACAGAGCATGAACGGGGGAGGAGCAGAGAGAGAGGGAGACACAGAATCGGAAACAGGCTCCAGGCTCCGAGCCATCAGCCCAGAGCCTGACGCGGGGCTCGAACTCACGGACCGCGAGATCGTGACCTGGCTGAAGTCGGACGCTTAACCGACTGCGCCACCCAGGGGCCCCGCCAAACTTATCTTCTAAAAATATAAATGTCATCTGGTTGCTACTCTACTTAAAACTCTTATTTAATATGTTCTTGGATTAATGGCTGGGGATTTGGGAGTTTATTGTTTCATAAGGCTCTCTACGATCTTGCCCCTGCTTAATTTCTCTTGTTTCAACAGTTTCACCTCTTGGTGGTGTTGGGTTTTTTTTTTTTTTTTTTTTTTAATTTTTTACTATTTATTTAGTTTTGAAAGAGAGAGAGACAGAGAACGAGTGGGGGAGGGGCAGAGGAAGACACAGAATCCAAAGCAGGTTCCAGGCTCTGAGCTGTCAGTATAGAACCTGATGCAGGGGTTGAACTCCCAGACCGTGAGATCATGACCTGCGCCAAAGCGGGACGCTTAACTGACTGAGCCATCCAGGCGCCCCTTTGTGGTCTTGGTCTTGGTCATGGTCCTGACTTCTTCAATAATGTCTGGTATGTCCACTCAGTATAGGTCTTCCTAGTTTCCTGTCCTGCCATTACCACAACGTTTCTTACACATTTTGCTTTTTTAATAGTCTGTCTTCTGTTTGACTTTAAATTCCAACAGGGTAAGCACTGTCCTATATAGTCCCAGGATCTAGCATTGTGTTTGGTACATGAGTTTTATGCGTCATGTCCAATACATGAGTTTTATAGATTGTAGATAAACGAATGACCATTTAAACTGTTACTTTAACTTTGCCAACATCTGGATTCCTACTAAGAATTTACAGTCTAATTTGCCTTTATTATTCTTTTATTCCCTATATTCCTAGTGAACTTTCACTGAAGATGTCTTTATATTTTAAAGTATAAGTATATATACACTTTATATATGTGTCTTTTTTAGACACAGCTTTTAAAATTCCAATTGTTTAGAGGTGCCTGGCTGGCTCAGTTGGTGAAGTATGTGCCTCTTGATCTCAGGGTTGTGAGTTCAAGCCCCATGTTGGGTATAGAGATTACTTAAAAATAAAATCTAAAAAATATTTTAAAAATTCTGGTTGTTTATTTGACCTGCTTCTTTATAATATTATGTAAGTTTTGGCTTATATTTACTGGAATATGAGCTCCTTAAAGATGACAAAAATCTTTTGGTCTCTTGTTTCCTGTGATTTTTCCAGTGTTAAAACAGTGCGTATAAAACAAAAAAGACTGCATATAGTCACTTTGTAGCTTTTCAATAGATATTTACTGAATCAATAAAAGAGTTTGTTGGAGCTTTTTGTTTTTTTTTGGTCCGTGGAGGTGGCAAATAAGTTACTAACTACTTCTTGAATAAAATTATCTTGACTCATAGAATTTGATGAAAGAAGCCTAAATTTACTTGTGGTCGATTTCTTGTGACTAGTTCACAGCTAGATAACCCAGTAAAGGCAGAATTAGTAAGAATTAAATATCTGTATTTATTGATTGCGCTTCTTATAAATTGCTATGTTACTTCATTTAAAGAGGCCTATCAAATTAAATTCTCTAAGTAGTAGTACCTTTCAAAAGAAGATGGGAAGGAATTTAAAAAATACTGTATTCTAATTTTCTACCTTCCATAAAATTCTTCTGTTGCCCTTATCACACTGCGCTATAATTACCATATTTGTTTTCTTGTCCTCCCCAGGAGACTGGGTTCAAGAACTGTTGTGACCTGAGCCACCTCGTAATTAGCCAGCACTATTGTGCTGTTAACACAGATGGTTTTGAAAAGAAAGGTTTAACTGTTTTTGTGTTAAACCAGTCACAACCAATTTGACAAACAAAAGAAATTTAACATTGCAGTTGTACGTGTTTATTAAACCCAAGGAATTGTTTAAAAGACCTTTTTTGGAGCGGTTTTAGGTTTACAACAAAATCAAGAGGAAGATACAGAGATCTCTCATGTACCTCCTGTTCCTACACATGCATAGCCTACCCCATTATCAACATCACTTACCAGAATGGTACTTTTTTTTTTTTCATGCCAAGGGTGAACCTCCATTGACACATCATAACCACACAAAGTTCATAGTTTACATTATAGTTAACTCTAGGTCTTGTGTATTCTGTGGGTTTAGACAAATGTATAATGACAGGTGTCCATCATTTTAATATCATAGAAAATATTTTCACTAACTTCATCTTTTGTGCTCTGACTGTTGATCTTTTCATTATCTCCATAATTTTGCCTTTTCCAGAATGTCTTATGCTTGGAATAATACCGTAGGTAGGCTTTTCAGATTGTCTTTTCTTTCGCCAGTATCACACTGTTTTGATTACTATAGCTTTATGGTAAATGCCATGGTTGAGTACTGGCAGTCCTCCAATTTTATTCTCCCTCAATATTGTGTTGACTATTCTGGGTCTTTTCACTCTCCATAGAAACTCTAGAATCAGTTTGTCAATATCCATAAAATAACTTGCTAGAATTTTGATTAGGATTTAATTGAATTTCAGATGAAGTTGTAAAGAACTGACATGTTAACAAAACTGAATTTTCTAATCCATGAACATGGAATATCATTCCATTTACTTAGTTCTTTGATTTTGTTCATTAGAGTTACGTAGTTTGCTTCATATAGATCTTAACATATTTTTTGTTAGATTTATACCTAAATAATTGTTTTTGGTGGTACTAATGTAAATGGTATTATGTTTTTAATTTTAAATTCCACTATTCATTATTAGTACATAGCAATTGACTTTTATATACTAACCTTGTATCCTGCAACCTTACTATAATCGTTTATTAGTTCTAGGAGTTTTTTGTCTGTACTTTTGGATTTTCTACATAGATAACCATGTCATCTGTGAATAACAGTTGTATGTTTTCTGTGTGCCTTTATTACAGTTCTTGCCTTATGGCATTATTGAGAATTTTTGCACCAATGTTCATGAGAGATACTGGTCTGTACTCTTCCTATAGTGTCTTAGTTTTGGTATTAGGGTAATACTGGCCTTATAAAATGAGTTAGGAAATATTCCTATTTCTAACTTCTGAAAGAGATTATAGAGAATTGGTATGATTTCTTAACTTAAATGTTTGGTAGAATTCACTAGTGAATCTTTCTGGGTCTGTTGCTTTCTGTTTTGATTCAATTCCTTTAGTAGGTATAGGCCTATACGGATTGTCTCTTTTTTTCTTATGTGAATTTCAGCAAATGATACCTTTCAAAGAATTGGTCCATTTCATCTTGGTTATCAAATTTGTGGGAAAAGAATTGTTGACAGTATTCCTTTATTATCCTTTTAATTTTTAGTGATGCTGCTCTTATTTCTTCCCAGGCAATATTTTTAAAGTAAGGACAAGTTATAACTGCAAGTCAAAATGAATCATTAGTATTGTAAGCTCTTAATCTTCTGTTCTTTTTACTTTTTATTTTCAAATTATTTAATGGTCCTATAACATCTTCTAGTAAGCTTAGCCCTTTTTAAGGCTAGTCTCTCCCCCCCCCACTTTTTCTTTATATTTTTATTTTTGGTTTCTGATGAGAAGAGTCATTTATCTGAATTTCTTTGTTCAACAAATATTTATTACATAATTATTATATACAGTCATTATGCAAGGTATATGAAAATGGATGGATCATGCGCTTGTAGGGATCTTAAGAAAGTTTTTTTTAATGTTATTTATTTTGGAGAGAGAGAGAGATAGGGAGAGCGGGGGAAGAGCAGAGAGAGAGGGAGGGAAACATAGAATCCTAAGCAGGCTCCTGGCTCTGAGCTGTCAGCACAGAGCCAGACATGGGGCTCAAACTCAAACCATGAGATCGTGACCTGAGCCAAAGCTGGACGCTGAGCCACCCAGGCGCCTGGAGTAGGGATCTTTATAGTATAATTGGGGAGGTTAAAATACATATAGAAATAATTATGATAAAAATTTAAAAGCAATAAATGTCATACAAGAATGATTCTTACTCTTATTTGCCTTATTAGGTATTTCTTGATAATTTATTCATATTAACCCTCTGAAGCCCTAATTTCTCAGTTACCCAATTCATCTACACGGGAATGGTTTTTAAGTAAAAAAATGTTTTCGTTGGCATGCGTTTTGTTTTTTGTTTGTTTGTTTTGTTTTGTTTTATTTAGAGCTTTTAAAATTACTAAAGATATTAGAAGAATAAGTTTTAAAGCCTTATGAATTTGTTCACTTTAAGAATGTAGTACTTTTTCCCTCTGCTTCAGATAATCCAAGTTGCCAGTGTTGGAGGATTTATACCATTTGTTTGGTGTTTTGTTTTTTTTTTTTTGTAGGGGAGTAAGTATTAATGTTCTCAGGCATGAAGCAGAATTTTATGGAATCACTCCATTAGGTATGTGTTGTCCTAATAATTTTGTTTTTATGATGTGACTTTTCATGTAGTAAACTTGTCTAATGAAATATGTTTTGTACCAGGTCCTGTTTTTTGATGACCTGGTTCAGTGTGCTTACTTTTTGTGGTTTTTCATAGTAAAAAGAGGTTGTCAACTGATTTAACTTAAACATTTTCCTTTTCTTTCCTTATCCTCTTTAACTAGAGAAAATAAAAATGGAGTCCTATTTTTCTGTTTGCATGTACTCTTGACAAGTTTGCTTTGAAATGTTTTTAGTAAGAAGGCTTCTCCTATGCGAAGAACTGGAACGCTCATCTTGCGGCAGTGTCCTTTTTCATGGTTACTTGCCTCCACCAGGTACTTCTGCTTCGTTTAGCTAGTCTTTAAGAAAATTTGGTTTTTCATCGTTTGGCAAGTACAGGCATGTAGAGAGGAAAATCTGTTTTCTTGATTATTGAGTTTCTCGTGTATAAATATACTAGGAATGCTGAGAACTTTAATTTTAACAGAAGTCCTACTGTATGTTAGAGTGGGGATGTGCCAAACTTTTTCTTTTCTGTAAAAAGCCAGACAGGCTTGTGGGCTAGAAGATCTGGATGGCAACTACTCAGCCCTGTCGTACGCTCTGCGGACATGAACGGATGCAACCAGTACAACTTTATTGATGTAAACAGCCATGGCCCGTAGCCTGCCAGCCCGTGTTAGAGCACCGGCTGTCAGTGTCCTTTCTGTAGAACCCGGGGAGCTCTGCAGGCATAGGCCAGTGTACGAGAGAGAGGCCGTGAGGCGTCTGTCATCCCTGTCCCACCTCGGTCAGTTAGGAGACTTTTGCCTTTACCTTTGTTAAGCTGGGCTTCTGAGCAAGATTTCATTCCAAAACAGACTCTTCTGCCAAATAAAAGACATTTAGTAAAAGGGGCAGTTGAGCTGTAAAGCAGTTTCCGTGAGTGCCTTGTACCGAACACAAAGCAGCTGGAAACACTGTAAACAGACAGCAAATGTGAACACTGGTGACAACTGAATTAATGATTGATTTCAGTAAGCTAGAGTTAGCTAAAATGGAATATAACATGATTGATAAATAGAAATCTGTTGAAAGAATTTATTTCATTTTCATTTTGTTGTTTTTCACAGTAATTAAATTATTTGTAATAAATTGCTATATTGGAAGGTATTTTTTAGCTATGATGAAATTCACATTTGTATGTTTCTTTGTTACAGTGTGAAATTATAAATTTTTGATAGGTGAATTTAGAAATAAATGTACCTTATTATTTCTTTTTATAGGTATTCCTAGTCGTAAAATAAACAACACAACTAGATCCTCTGCTGGTTCTAGGAATGGATTAAATTCCACAGAAAGTGAAGCTCGGGGAAATGGTACCCAGCCTGCTCTCTCTGGAACTGGAGAAGAGACTGTTAGGCTAGGTAAACAAAGATTACAGAAGTAGACAGAAAAAAAAAAATGCAAATGGTTTTAGTTCTGAGTGATACTGAGTAATTATTTTTTAAAGATGTGATCTTTGCCTTACCTGTCTTTTAATGTAAATATATCATTTATATTTTTATATCTCATTTGACATATAATTTATTTAAAAAGTTTGTGATCATCTGTTTGCTCTAAATCTTTAGGAGTTGACAAACCTTTTTTTTAAACATTTCTTCATTATTGAGAGACAGAGAGAGACAGAGCACGAGCGTGGGAGGGGCAGAGAGAGGGGGAGAAACAGAATCTGAAGCAGGCTCCAGGCTCTGAGCTGTCAGCACAGAGCCCGACGTGGGGCTCAAACGTACGAGCAGTGAGATCATGACCTGAGCTGAAGTCGGATGCCCAACCGACTGAGCGGTGCACCGACAAACTTTTTATGTTAAAGAAACAGGTGCCCCGACAGGTGCCCCGACACCCAGGTGCCCCGACAAACTTTTTATGTTAAAGAAACAGTAAACATTTTAGGCTCAGTCTGAACTGTTTGACTCTGCCATTGCAGCATTGAAAACAGCCAAGGACAATATGTAAATAAATGTGCATGGCTGTGTTTCAGCCAAACTTTATTAATCAAAACAGGTAGAAGACTGGAATCAGCCCATGGGCCATAGTATACGCACCCCGGCTTTAGAACATTAACCACTTCTTTTTCTACAATCAACAGGGTTTCCTGTGGATCCACGAAAGGTGCTAATTGTGGCTGGCCATCACAACTGGATTGTAGCTGCATATGCTCATTTCGCTGTGTGTTACAGGTACTGTATAAGTAATAAAGGTTTGTTTTTGGAGAGGTGTAGTTCTTAATAATTGCGATTTTATATTTACAGACATAAGAGTTGTTAGTCATCATATTTTTTTCCTGCGTATTTTGCCCACTTCTGTGTCTCTTGACTAGATTTCGTTTGGTTTTATTTATGTAATTAATTTGATAAATGTTCTGATAGCTTTTATATATCTTTCCCATTTAATATCAACTGTGATAGAATTGAGGTATCTTGAGGTTATTTCTTTTTGCTTATTCTGTCCAGCTCTTGAATCACTTAACTATTAGACTAAGTGGCTAGGCAGAATTACTAATAGGAGTCTTGTGATTTTCTGTCTATAGTGATTTCAGTCTTTTGTACTCTGTAGGTGGGGGTAGTAAGACTTGGTCATGACTTTCAAAGAGTTGGGAGTGAGGTATTGAAGCAGGACAATTGTGGGCAGCAGTGATATGGTTTAATGTCTGTAACATGTGAGACTTACACAGAGGTGGTTTGGTTTTACTAATTCTTGGCATTCTCAGAAACTAAGAGAGAATGAAGAAGAATGTAGTGGAGACCAGTGATTCTGTTTCTTTAAATTGGAGAAGGGGTAGGATTCTTTGTTCACAATCACTGTATACAGTGTTACTCTGACAAAGTGGCATAGTAGCACATAGACGGTTGTGATTATTATCCCACTTAATTGCTAAAAAATAAAAGAATATATAAACATTTTGTCACTATTGAGTTTAGTTAAGAAAAAATACCCACAATAGATTAAAAATATGAAAAATAACTTATAGAGTTTACAGATGTATTTTAAAGAATCCCAGATGTATTTGTTTAAATCTGAGCTTATTGGTAGGTTAGCCATTTGGGTAAAAAAGCCTTTTGTAACAATAATCTCTATGTTATATTTTCATTGCAATAGAGAGTTAGTGCAAACTTTTCCTTCTGAGAGTATTCTGTTTTTTTTATTTTAATTATTAAATAGTATGGAAATGACTTTTTGGGTGATTTCTTTGGGGGATGACTTTTATATGAAGCAAGACTGATTGAAAAAAGGAATTTTTTGAGGGGAGGTGTTTTGAACTTAAGGGCTGTGGCTCTAAGTTGAGAAAACTATTTTAGATTTTATTTTTTATTTGGTTAAATATTATGTACGTGTTTTTATTAATAAGGAATTCCAGAGGAGTTGTGAAATAATTATGTTACCCAGGTGTAACCTCTGTTATTGCACAGCAGTACTGAAGATTGCTACTTGCCACACAGAGACATGCAGTATTGCACAAAATTTCCCTCACTGAGTGACAAATATCAGAAGGATGCTGTTACATTTTCCATTTTTTGTGTTTGCTTTTGACCATGACCTTTCTTTGCTTTCTCTGAGTGTTGTTGATGGCAGACTAATTATGCACAGTGACGAAGGAAGAGAATTGAGGATGTATTGCATTTCCTCATATATGGTTAAATCATTTAACACAGTGGCAATTAGAAGATTTCAAAATAAATACTCAAATGATTTCAATAGTGTAATCTTTTCCACAAGTTGTTTTTCCACAGCTTTTCATAAATTTAAAACCCTAAAAAATGAAATAGTGCATTGAACCCCTGTATGTTCTCACCTAGATTTACTAATTTTCCATATTCTTAGGCTTTACTTTTTTTTTTTCCTTCAAATTTCTATTTAAATTCTAGTTAGTTAACACACAGTACAGTGTTGGTTTCAGGAGTAGTTCATGGTTCATCACTTACAACACCCAGTGCTCATCCCAACAAGTGCCCTCCTTAGTGCCCATCGCCCATCTAGCCCTTCCCCCACTCACTTCCCTCCCTCAGCCCTCAGTTTGTTCTCTGACCTTAAGAGTCTCTCATGGTTTGTTTCCCTCTCTCTTTTTTTTCCTCCCTCCCACGCTTACCTGTTTACTTTTGTATATCTATGTTACTGAAGAGAGGTTGTGTAAATTGTTGCCCTCCAGGAGCTTTTCGATCTTCAATCCATTCGGAACTTGCTTTTGGTTTATGGTGTGAGATTTAGGGATCTATTTTCTTTTCTTCCAAGAGGGTAGTAGCTAATTATGTTCTGATTATTTATCACATAAATTATCCTTTCCTCAGTGAATTTGCAAGCCCTCCTTTATCTTGCTTTATATTTGTATAGATATACTTAGATGTAATTTTAGACTGTCTTCTAAAATGATCTATTTTATCTGTTCCCATATAATCTGGGGTACTACGTATTTGTAGTAAGTTGCACAATGTTGTCGGGGCATGACTCCTCCACTACATTTCTTTTGAGATTTTAATGTGGATGGTATTCATATTCTTTGCATAAGTCTCCTGATTTCATAGTGTTGGTTCACTGGGCAGGAGTAAGGAGGTAGAGTACCAATCAAAGCTCATCTGTCTTGTTTTACATATTAAAGTTTTGTGTCACTTGTGTGGAAAATGATAAAGCATATATGTTTTTCATCTTTGTATTTGATTTTAACTTAAAAACAGTATCACCTATCATATTGAATTAAATTTTCTTTTTTGTTTAATCTTTAATCAGAATAATTGGTTTATTCTGAAAGAGAGAGAGAAAGAGAGCACATACATGTAGGAGGGACCGAGAGGGAGGGAATCCCAAGCAGGCTCTGTACTCGCAGTGCAGAACCCCATGTGGGCTCAGACTCATGAACTGTGAGATCATGACCTGAGCGGAAACCAGGATTTGGATGCTTAACTGACTGAGTCACCAGGTGCCTCAAGTTAAATTTTCTAATTGTTATAATCACTTTCAAATATGTTGTCCTGATTCTTTTACTCTTTTTTGGCATCCCTATTTTATAATAACCTAATTTCTGTAGAGAAAGGTACCTTATAAGTATGATTTCTATAAAAGATGAGCTCATATACACTTACATTTCTAAAGTAATGATCACAAAAATCACATCATTAAATTCCGCACAGGATCTCTATTGAACACTGTCCTGAGCCTCGTATGTGTCTGTGTCTACATCAGCAGCGTGTGGTCACTATTCTCAAGGTGCTGGCAAATCCCTGCTTTGTGCCCAGTTTGACAGTTCCTAAGAGGGCCTATATGTCATATCTCAATGTTTGTACATGCTTAGATTTTACTAAATGATTTTTTTCTGTTTATGTATCATAACACATGATCCCATCTGGTGGCTGAAGTGAGTAATTGCAGAACCATATAATGCTTAGGAAAAATTGTGCATTTTCTTAAAAAAATTGTGCATTTTCTGTATATTCTTTTGAAGTTAAGGAAATCATTAGTTCTTTGAAATGATAAGGCTGAATTGCATATTTTTGCGAGTTATGGTTGTATTACTTTAGCGTACTTCAAAAAAATTTTTTTTAAGTTTTATGTATTTATTTTGGGGGTAGGGGAGAAAATCTCAAGCAGGCTCTGTGTTGCCAGTGCAGAGCCCATTGTGGGCTTGAACCCACAAGCTGTGAGATCATGACCTGAGCTGAAATCGAGAGTCAGCTGCTCAACCGACTGAGCCCTCCAGGTGCATGTTAGCACACGTTATTAAACAAAATTGAAGCGAAAGTATTTCTACCCAGGTCCTCAGGTAACTGTCATGTATGAACACTGAAGGTTTTTTTGTGATTGTGTGTCAGGTAGTATATAAATGAGCATCGTTTTCTTCACGCTGTGTTTATTGTCATAGGTAAGGCAAATAAAAACTTTACAACTTTGTTTCCATCGGTGTGACTTCAAAAACAGATATTCCATAGTTAAGGTTGAGGTCATTACTTGTGACTGCATAACTGTAAGTTCTGAATGTATGAAGGCTGGCTATATAATCACATGGAATACATGTCTGAAAGACTTAAGTTCAGGTAGGGCAGAAAAATTACTAAGAACTTAAAGGTATGTTTATAAGTGATGAAATATTAAAGCATTTATAGTCACTCAACTGCAGATCTGAACCGTGGTAGGCTTTATTTATTTGGAAAGAATAGGCTCATGCAATTTTTTCATTTAGAATGAAACCTTTAAAATCAGGCTTTTCCAAAGCCCTACATTTTTTTCATTTGATTGTCCCAGTTTATTGGAATGCATAGTGGTATATACCGGATTATGCCTTCATCTTGGTTTACCTGGATAGACTATCAGCCCTGTTGCCTGAAGTACCAAAAAATAATAGGTTGATTGTAGGTAGTTACAGTTAATAACTCAATAACTGATTAATAATTGAAAGGAATAATATCCTAAAATTCTGATTTTTGTGACTCTTCTATCCATAGATAATGATAGTAGCACTTTTCTGAGTAGAAAAGTGAAAGATACAATCTTTTTCTTTTTTTTTAAGTTGTTAAAGCTTTTTCAAAATCTGAGTGATTGTTCTAAACTTTCCTTTGGAGAAATATAAAATGCTGGTCTCTTGTTATGTGGCTTATATGTCCTATGTATGTAAATAGAAGATAGCTTAAGAATATTGTTCTGGCTTTGTAGAGGAAATATATTGGCAGAATCTTGTATTTAATAAGTATAGCTGTGATTAATTTTTTTGGAACATTCGTTTGTATTTGCTTAATTGCTGCTGAGTCTAACTTATACTTTATTTTTACTAACAGAATCAAAGAGTCTTCAGGATGGCAACAAGTGTTTACAAGTCCATATTTGGATTGGACTATTGAACGAGTAGCTTTAAATGCCAAAGTAGTTGGAGGTCCACATGGAGACAAAGACAAAATGGTTGCTGTTGCTTCAGAGAGTAGCATCATCTTATGGAGTGTCCAAGATGGAGGGAGCGGAAGTGAAATTGGTAGGGAAATTCTTGTTCCTGCTGCATTTTGCTGGTATATGTAATACTGTGAAGTTTAAGAGGGATCGCCCATCAGCATAAGAGCCAACCTGGACCATTACTTAGCTAGAGCTGCCGCATCATCTTTCCAGGGTTCAGTGGTAATAGAACTGCTCAATGTGAGAGGAAAGATCTAGTAAAGATGGGGAAGTTTAGTGTTTTAGGAGAGAGGGGAGAGTTTTGTTTTTTTTTTTTTTTTACCAGTTTGCTCCAGCTGAAAGCTGGCAGCTTTATGAGCATATATTTTTCCTGGATCCCAGTGAGTGGGGCCACCTTCTCTCCAGTTCCGTATACTGTGGGGCCTGAAGATGGGGTAAATAACTGTCTTTCTCACCCTCATTTGTTGCTTCTAGAGCAGAAATTCTCAAACTTTTTAATCTCAGAACTACTTTGTACTCTTAAAAAGTCATTCAAGACCATTAAGAGATTTTGCTAGTGTATATTATATCTATCGTTACTTATCATTAGGAGAATTAAGGCTGAAACTTTTATAAATGTTTATTAATTAGTTTCAAAATAGCAATAATAAACCCGTTGCATGGTGACATGAGTAACATTTTAATGAAAACTAGCTTTGTTTTCCAAAAATGTTTGTGAGAAGAGTGGCGTTGGTTTACAGTTTTGTGAATCTCTAATATTTTATTGAATTCCAGTGCCTGCCTGTTTGTGCATTTAGTCTGCTGCATTATGTGTTTTTGGTTGATCTACATGAAGGAAATTTGGCTTTATGCAGATATGTAGTTGGAAAAAAAACATTTTAATAGTCTTTCCAGGTAATTGTGGACATTGTTTTTTTGCTACTTTTCTTAAACATTTGAAATCGTATCGATGAACTTTGCATACTCTGTTAAACTAAAATTCATCAATCTGTCTTATTTAGTTTTTAATTTTTTTAATGTTTATTTTTGAGAGAGAGAGACAGACAGACAAAGCATGAGTGGGGGGGAGGGGCAGAGAAAGAGAGAGACACAGAATCTGAAGCAGGCTCCAGGCTCTGAGCTGTCAGCCCAGAGCCCGATGCGGGGCTCGAACCCACTAACCGTGAGATCATGACCTGAGCCAAAGTTGGACACTTAACCGACTGAGCTACCCAGGTGCCCCTCAGCAGTCTCTTTTATACTTTGAATGGATGTTTTATCCATGCGTGGTTTTGTGACATCATGCATTGGTCATTTGGAAAACGTTGGTTTACTGAGTTATGGAGATCTTCCAAATGTTGATATCTTTCATTGTACAATATCCAGGAAAAAAATCACTACTTACCACGTCTCTAAATTCTAATGTATTGGGACACCGTCACATTCCCTGTGGTAGGTAAAAGTATTCCACAATTCCAATTTTCACTTGAATCATTGAATTTTTATCATTGAAATAACAGGCTTATTTTGTTCTCTTTTGAGGGAAGTCTACTAAGTACTCAAATCTGAATTACAATGGTTTGTCACCCTTTCAGATAAAAATGACATTCTGTGAAAAGAGCTGCTAGGTTAGCTCTCAGCTCCAGCATTCGAGATGCTTTTCCTTGACTGACGTACACATAGTACTTAGTCACACAGAATATTAAGAACACATATACTCAAAATTGAGATTGAGTCAGTACAAAATGCTATATAAATTGCTTCATCAAAGACATTCTTAAACTGGCCTTTTTTTCTTTCCTTGCGAGAGTGTGTGGCAGAGAATTGAATGGCTGCTGGTACAGTTTGGTGCCCCTGCTTTAATTTGTGCTCAGGTGCCTGCCATTGTCACCCACGTTGCTTTGCATACCTACCGTCAGTGTAACTGTCAACACAGATGTTTTAGGATAAAGCATGAGATTCATAAAAGTTTTTAATGTTTCGAGTATTTCAACACCACATGCGTTTGTGGCCGTACATTCACGCAAAAGATCTTTAATGATCGATTGGTTCTGACACCAAATTAATAGAAGCAAAATACCAGGGTCAGCTACATCTGTATATGAATCTGTTTGTAGGACAAAAATGTAGTCTGGCTCACAAGATACTGTCTCTGCCAAGTCTTTAATTCAGGAACTTACTGTGTAATTGAAAAGTGGCAGCATTGTGATTTTTTTACTGACTTTTCATCTAGTAGGCATTCAGCATTGTCACGCGTCCCAGGCTTTCTCAGCTGCTAGCAGTTGTGTGCGCCTCTCTAGCCAGTCCAGCACCATAATTACCCTGTAAAGTGCTTCAGTGCCTCTTTCATTTCTACTTTGAAATTTTATAACAGTTCTGGCTTTTGAAGACCTTTTCATATCTTCATTTAAAATATTTTTTTCCAGGGGCACATGAATGGCTCAGTTGGATGAGCATCCGGCTCTTGATTTCGGCTCAGGTTATGATCCCAGGGTCATGGAATCGAGCCCCATTTTGGGCTCCGTGCTGAGCATGGAGCCTGCTTGGAATTCTCTCCCTCCGCCCCTCTCCCCTGCTGCCACATGCTCGTTCTCTCTCTCTCTCTCTCAAATAAAAATACGTTTTTTTTTTTTTTTTAAGTTTATTTATTTTGAGAGAGACAGAGTGCAAACAGGGGAGGGAGGGGCAGAGAGAGGGAGAATCTCGAGTAGGCTCTGTGCTTTCAGTGCAGAACCCAACACTAGGGTTGAACTCACAAATCTGTGAGATCACGACCTGGGCCGAAGTGGAGTCAGATGCTCAACCAACTGAGCCACCCAAGTGTCCCAAAATACTTGTCTTTAAACTGAATATGTGATCTCAGTGTGCCCACAACTGGCATTAGGGTAGTATTCAGAAATGTTCTGTTGGATAGGCACAATAAGGTATCAACATCTATACATTTGAGGGAAATAATAATTTTTGTTAATTCTAATAGTTAATTTCCTATTTTCCTATTTTGCTCCAGTCTCCCTTCCATGTCATATCTATATTTGTCAGCACCTTTAGACTTAGATGGCACAGCTGTGCCATCTAAGGTTTTGCAGCAGACAGATGTTTTAATTTTATCATTTTGAAGCCAAAGAGCCATCAATAAGTAGATGAAAAATGTATTAGAATAAACTTATTTTAGAATAAAGTATTTCAAACAGTTTCAAATAAAGTTTTAAAATTTGTAGAGGTTTCCAGAGCATTTTTAATACTAATATTGCAAAACACAGCAAAGTACATATTTCTCAACTGTGTTTCTTTGTAGGCTCGAGGAAAGTTTGGGTTTTAAGGTAATTTATTGGACAATAAAGAGGTTACAGCAGATAAAACTGAAGACAAACAGAACATAGTGGAAGTATTTCCAACAAACTAAGTTAATCTTGGGGAAACTTACAAAGTTAGTTATATCATACAGCTATCAATATAGACAATTCTAGGCAACATAAGAATAGATACATACATTCTGTTAGCTGTCATAATGATGTCCCCATTAAGTCAGGTAGCATCTGGAAGATTCCTCTGTATATTCTTGAGATAACGACAGTAAACAAGGAAAATAATTCTTTAATATTACATAAAAATAGTCTTGACCTCTCAGACTTCTAGAATGTGTCTCAGAGACCCACAGAGACTCACATACCACACTTTGAGAATTACTGTTCTAGACCACTTGCCTTCCCTTCTCTCCAGCTTCCCACCTGACCTCCCCACACTTCAAATCTCCTGTGAGTCATCGGGACTTCTACTTGGTATGTCTTCACCTGGGTCATTATCCTTTATTCCTTTGAAGTTACCAGCTCTAGCTCCCCAGCTCAAACATTCTTTCACTTCCCTGGGATCTTTACTTATCGCTTCTCTTGTATCAGGTTTGGAATCTGTCATCACATTCCCTCTGGCACAGAGCCTCAGTTTCCTCGCACTACTCCCTTTGCTGTTTTTCCCTGAAGAAACCCCAACCCTGGTGGGGGTGCCTGGGTGGCTCAGTTAAGCATCGTCTGACTTTGGCTCAGGTCATGATCTCACGGTTTGTGGGTTCAAGCCCCACATCAGGCTTTGTGCTGACAGCTCAGAGCCTGGAGCCTACTTCAGATTCTAGGTCTCCCTTTCTGCCTCTCCCCTGCTTGCACTCTGTCTCTCTCTGTCTCTTAAAAATAAATGTTAAAAAAAATTTTTTTTTAAAAAGAAGTCCCAACCCTGGCCAAATCCACCTTTCTACCTGAAAAGCTAAATATGACTTGGAAACAGAAATGCATGCATACAAAGAAGTTCGTCTCCATTCATGACCTCTACTCTCAGGTGGGCCTTTAAAAGCTACCCAGAAATGCTCATGCGTTATCCTTGTCACTTTGCCACTCTCCTAAATGACTATTTCACACTGTTTTCCTTTTCTTTAGACTTCCAGCACTTTCTGCCACTCTCATTGAGAGAGAATATCAAGTCATATCTGTGTATCTGTGCTCGTATACGCTGTTGTCCCATGTGTTACCGTGACTAAGTTGTCCCTGCTTTAATCTAAGGCCAACTGCGTGCATTTTGTTGTATAACTAGATCCTGTTTGCTTTCACTTACAAGGAGCAAGGACATTGCTCCAGTAGCCGTTTGCTCTGTCTCCTGCTTCGTAAGGACTGCTCACCTCCTGCTCTTGGACCCTTTCCGCCAGCACACAACCATGCTGTAATTCTGTGGTGAGAATAACAACAAAAACTACCCTACATTCTCTTTCAGGTTTTGCTCCATTTTTCTGCTTTCCTAAAGCAGAAGATAGGAGTTACCTGAACTTGTTTCAACGTCCTCCTCTTCTGTTCTTTCCTGAAGTTGCTCTAATCATTCTTTTGCCCCCACTGCTTCATAAAACTACTCTTGTTAGTATGACCTGTGGTCTGTACTCTGCTAAATCCTGTGATCAATTCCGAGTCTCCTCTTATTAAAACTTTAGAGCTGTCATTTGATATCATGATTCCTTTCCTTTGGAGGACTTTTCCTCTTTTGGCTTCCAGGATACTTTATAATCCTGATTTTTATCCAACCTCCTTGTGTCTTATCGGTTCCTTTTTGATAGTTCCTCCTCATTTGACTGATTTCAAATTGTTGGAGGGCCCCAGAGCTCATCTTTCCTCTGTATTTATTCTGTTACTGATCTCATACACTCTAATGGTGCTGTGTGCTGATGAGTCACATGTTTATGTGTCTATTGTTGGCTCCTCCTCCGAACTTCAGAATTGTGCTTGTGTGAGGGGTCCCAAAGACCACTTCCAGTTTCAGTGGTTTGCACTCACAGGATTCAGCAAGAGCTACTTAGGGTTATGATTTATTACAATGAAAACATACAAAGCAAAATCAGTAAAAAGACGCATGGGATGAAGTCTAGTGGATATCAAGTATAAGGTTTCAAGAGTTCTCTTCCAGTGGTGCCCCAAAGGACATGCTTAATTTCTCCAGCAATGGATTGTAACAATACCTGTGGAATGGCTGCCAGAGAAGCTCATTAGACATTTGGTGCCCAGGATTTTTCCTGGAGGCTAGTCACAGAGGCAGCCTCTGCGTGGCACGTACCAGGAGTCCACAGTTCCCAAAGGAAAGCAGGTGTTCACCATTAACCCCATTGTTTACACAGTTTAGGTTGTCTGTCACCATGGATTACATTTCCCTTGTTTAGTTTCATGAGTGGAATTACTTAGTATGTATTCTTTTGTGTCTGGCTTCTTTCATTTAGCATAATGTTTCTGAGATTCATCTATATTGTTGTATGTATCAGTGACCCGTTCCTTTTTATTGCTGAGTAGTAGTCCGTTGAATGAGTATCCTAGAATTTGTTTATCCATTTATCTGTTGATGGACATTTGGTTTATTTCCAGTTCAGAGGTGTTATAAATTCAAGAAGTCGTCTTTCTCTGGGTATGTTTTCTTTTCTTTCTTCTCTTGTTTTGTTTTGTTTAGTGAATATGTTTTCTCAAGGTAAATCAAGGTAAATAACCTAGCAGTGGAATTTCTGGGTCATATAAAAAGTGTATGCTTAATGTTATAAGACACTTACAAACTGGTTTCCAGAGCAGTTGTATTATTTTACATTTCTGCTAGCAGTGTATGAGAGGAGTATATACAGTGATTTTAATGGTGGTTTTAATTGCATTTTGCTGCGGATTAATGATACTGAGTATCTCTTTCATGTGCTTTATTGACCATTTATATTATTTCTTTTGGGATGTATCTTTAAATCATTTTCTCAGGGCACCCGGGTGGCTTGGTTGAGCATTCGATTCGGCTCATGTCAAGATCCCAGGGTTGTGGGATCCAGCCCCTCGTGGTTCGGCTCTGCGCTAAGTGTAGAATATGCTTGGTATTCTCTCTCCTCCCTCTGCCCCTCTTCCCCGCTTGTGCACGCACTCTCTGTCTCTCTCTCAAAAAATAAAATTAAATTAAAAAAAAATAATAATTGTTTGGGGCATCTGGGTGGCTCAGTCGGTTAAGTGGCAGACTTTGGCTCAGGTCATGATCTCACGGTTTCAGGAGTTCGAGCCCTGTGTCGGCTCTGTGCTGACAGCTCAGAGCCTGCTTGAGATTCTCCCTCTTTCTCTGCCCCTTGCCTGCTCATGCTCTCTGTCTCTCTCAAAATAAATAAACTAAAAAATAAAAATAAAATAAATAAATCATTGTTCTCTTTTTATGAGGTTGTCATTCTATTGTTGATTTGTGATAGTTCTTTATATATTCCGGATTAGAGGTTTGCAGCCAGGCATATTATCACCTAGGAGGCATGTGGAGGTGTCTGGAGACATTTTTGATTGACACAGCTAAGGGAGTTCTTTGTGTGTATCCCTCTGTCTTCCTCCCTCCCTCCCTTCCCCTCTCCATTATCTCTTTCTCCTCTCCTTTTGCCTTCTTTTTGGAACTCAGCTTTGTATTAGACTACTTCATATTGGTCTAGAGATCACTGAAGCACAGTTGGTTTGTTTCATTTTTCTCCCCATTTTTAAAACAATTTAGATCAGTTTTTTTTATGCCTTTAATATTATTTACCCATTTTCTTCAGTTAAGCCCATCTAGTAAGTTTTTTATTTGCGATATTGGACTTTTAAGCTGCAAAATGACCTCTTTTGATTCCATTTTAGTTTGTTTTTCTGCTGAGATTTCTTAACCTTTTTACTTATGATGTTCTACTTTTTATTAAATCCAGCATATTCATTATAGTTGTTCCGTTATTTTTTGACTTTAATTCCAGTATCTGGATCATCTCATATTTTTATTTCAGGCCCTATTCTACTTTGCACGTCTAGGAAGTTTTGACTGTATGCAGGGCATGTGCATGATACATCATATAGGGGATATGATTATGTTCTCTCTTAAAAGATGTGAGGTTAGTCCTGGTAGGCAGTTAAATTACTGCAGGATCTTCTTGATCCTGCTGGGCTTGTTTTTGTGCTTTGTTAAGGGTAGTTAGCCTCGCTCTGCTTGATTTTTTATTTAAAGGCTTGGCTCCTATTCAGGGGTGTGGTCCTTATTCCTAAAGTGTTGCCTTTTCTGGAGTCTTTACGGAAGGAATGTCTGAGGTGTTCATCCAGGGTTCTCCACTCTTCCTGAGCTGGAGCGACCCATGTAACCTCTGTCACCTGTACTCTGCACTCAGGCCTGTGGCAGCCTTTCTCTTCTGTTTTTTGGGGATTTTTCCTCTGCCCAGGTGCAGTCCGGCCTCTGCCAACGGGTAGGAAACCCGTGTGCAGACCTTCTGTGCCGCCGGCTCACTCACCCTGGCGCACTTGTCTTTTTCTTATCACTTTTGCTCTCAGGTTCTAGCCACCTCATCAACTGCGCGCTCTACCTCAGTCTCTTCAGTTCAGGGAGAAGCCGTCACTCTGCCCGTGAGTTTGACCTCCCTGTGGTAGGGCCAGTAAAGCGCCCTGAACGCCGAAAGCCGGGTGAATGCGGGGCTCCTGGCTATTTCCCACCTTTGCGTCTTCAGCTACCCGTTGTCCGGTGCCTGAACACAGCTGCCTCGTGTGTTGTGGCCCGTTGTCGCCTCACCGTGAGGAAAAATCCGATGCCGTGTGTATGCCATCATGGCTGGCAGTGGGAGTCCTCCCTAACAACTGTAGGGAAAAAGTTTTAACGTTACAACTTTGAAATTATGATACGCTGGTAATTAATGGTACGGAGAGAAAGTTAAGTTGTGTTTTCTCTCCCCTCCCCCACTCCTTTTTTCAAACAGGCGCTTGTAACACGGCAGTGAGTGGGGATTTCAGGCCTTCCTTTGCTTTCAGAGGCCAGTGTGGTAGGGAGCTGTGTTGGGAGACGGTACGTGGTAATTTGTTCGTGTCCAGTGAAAGAAACCACTGATCATTACAGATGTTCTTCAAACTTGACAGCACCATCCAAAGAAAATTGTTTGGCTGGTTTGTCTGGGATAGAGCTCTTCCAGAGGTCGGGCTCCTTTCATCTTAACTTGTATAAGGCGGCGCTGCCGGATTGCTGCTAGAAGCAGCGTTTTGCTGAAAGGGTCCCCGAAGACAGGAACTTGTCATTACTTGTAGCGTGTCTTCCCCGTGGATAGTAGCCGAGATTGTTGAGCCTAAGCAGGAGTGACACTTTGAGTTTCTTGAGATCATTCAGAATGTCTTCCTTGATTTCCCTCGATTTCATCCTTCTCTAGAGTAATCGATGTTAGTTGGTTTTCTAGTTTTTATTTCCACCTTTCACGCGGCCCATAGTACTGAATATGGTTGGTTTCACATGTTCTGAACAATTGTTTTGCATCAAAATTAAAGGACTTCCTAAAATTGTGTTTGAGGTGATGATTTTCTGCTCTGGAGTGGCAGGTTTTTGGGTATGTGTGTTGTATTTTATTTTGCTGGGTTTTTTTTTTTTTTTTTTTTTCTGAATTGACAGGTTGGGTTGAGGTGGTGTATTCATGTGTATAAATACATATTTATACATATAGATTATATATATATGTGTATATATACATATACATATATATATACACATATATGTGTATATATACATATATATACATTATACATACAATATATACACATTATATATATATGTGTGTATATACGTATACATATATATATATATACACACATATATATACATTCTTAGCAATACTTACCACTTTTTTTTTCTTTTTGTCCAGTGTAAATCATTTTTCCTCCTAGGTGCCTGGCTTTTTCAAAATTAGTTGAGAAATTTTTTTTGAAGATTTATTTTTGGACTGGCTGGCTGGTTCAGTCAGTGGAGCGTGCAACTCCTGATCTTGGGGTTTTGGGTTGGAGCTCTTCGTTGGGTGGAGAGATTACTTAAAAATATTTTTACATTTTTATGAAAAACAAAGAGGTTGCATGCTCCACCAACTGAGCCAGCCAGGTGCTCCTGGTTAAGAATTTTCAAGGCGTTATTTATTGCTGCTGGTCTTGTCTTGTATGTAGTTCACAGTTCTGAACAGAAAGGGAAATACTGTGCACTGGTGTAAGAATCAAAAGAAATCAGTTACCTTTTCTGGATTATGCTTTCAGTACATGCTGCAGTTGCAATTAATTGGTTTGTTTCTTCCCATGAGTTCTTCAGAGCCTTATGCATCATGTTTTTCTATTATATATTGTCCAGAAACGACTGTAAAGGGCCATAATGCCATACCAAAGTGAGCCTAGAATTCTAGAATTCTCTCTTTTAGCTATTCTTGGGTCTTCTGCTACTGATGTGGGATATTTGCTCCTTACAGCCTCCCTTCCTACATCCCCTCTTTCCCCTTTCTCTGATTCTCTGGGCTTGCCCATCCCCCCCCCCCCCCCCCCCCCCCACCATTTGGTGAACTATTTACCTTTAAAAAAAAACTCAGATGGCTTCTTTTCTAAAAAATATCTTCAAACCTCTTTTCTTAACCCCCCCCCCCCCCTTATTCCTCTGGACGTTACTTGATCCTGTGTATCCACATCTTTTAGTTATTGTTGTGTTATGGTATAATTGGTTGTTTGCATTTTTTCTCTTTTAAACCTTAAGTACCCAGTAATATCCTGTCTTTTCATGTGTTTCATCCTATGGCCTGATATGATGCCTGTTGAATGAATTAAATGGAGATCTGCAATGCTGAGAGACAAGGAGTTTAAAATAATTTGAGTAAAGGCTTGAATGTTTTTAGTAAGATTTCTTGCTGCTTTTTTTTCTTTGTGTGTGTGTGTGTGTGCGCGCGCGCGTGTGTGTATCCAGATTTCTGGACATGTTCTTAGATAGTTAACGCTGCCAAGTCTCTGTCTTGAGATTAGTGGTTCCCAAATACCCCAGTCATTAGCAATCTGTAGCTAAATCTCATATAGGTTTTATAAAGGTGTGGTGGGTTTTCTGATTTAGCAAGTCTGAGATGAATTTTAGGATTCTTTTTATTTTGTTCACTTAAAAAAATTTTTTTTTTTAATTTTCTTTATTTTTGAGAGGCAGAGAGAGAGCGCGTGTGGGGGAGGGGCAGAGAGAGGGAGACACAGAATCCGAAGCAGGCTCCAGGCTCTGAGCTGTCAGCACAGAGCCCAATGCGGGCCCGAACTCATGCACCTTGAGATCATGACCTGAGCCGAAGTCGAACGCTCAACTGACTGAGCCACCCAGGTGCCCCGTCATTTCGTTCACTTTAAATTTACCTGGTTATTTTGATGGTCAACCAAGTGTGGGAACCACAGCTTTAGATAATACGGTGTTTTAGGGTAAGGTTACTTAGGGCAGCTACTTATGAGCTTACCAGGTTTCTTGTTTTTGATCCCTAAAGGGTCTAGCATATAACTTATGGAAATGAGAACACATTTAGTCACCTTGAAGATGTTTCTAATCTGGGCTTTGATGAATTCTAAAGATAGTGACTATTTAACTCTTTATTTTTTACTATCATTTAAGGGGTGTTCAGCCTTGGTGTTCCCGTAGATGCTCTCTTCTTTATCGGTAACCAGTTGGTGGCTACGAGTCACACAGGGAAAGTGGGAGTATGGAATGCCGTCACTCAGCACTGGCAGGTTAGTTTTAACTAAAGCACATTACAGAAAATGTTTCTGAAACTCATGCTGATTATGCATTTGCTTCATTTTTGTGGAATTCATAGTGTGGAATTCATAGCATAATGATTAGATATTCGTGTATATTGCAGAATGGTCACAGTAAGCCTAGTTTAACATCTTTCACCAAATGCAGTTACAGAATTTCTTTCTTGTTTCAAGAATTTTAAAAGATAAACTCTTAGCCACTTTCAGATGTGCGATATAGTATAAACTATAGCTGCTATGCTGTACATTACATTCCCTTGACTTATTTTATAACTGGAAGTTTGTATCTTTGTATCTTTGTTTAAGTAGGCTCTATGCCCAATGTGGGGCTTGAACTCACAACCCTGAGATCAAGAGTTGCATGCTCTAAGGACTGAGCTGGCCACGCCCTTACTTTTTTTTTTTTTAAATCTTTAAAAAAAATGTTATATATATATATATGTATATATATTTTAGATTTTTTAAAAATTTATTTTGAGAGAGAATGAGAGAGCGTGAGTGGGGAGGGACAGAGAGAGAGAGAAGAGAGAGGGAGGGAGGGAGGGAGGGAGGGAGAGAGAGAGAGAGAGAGAGAATCCTAAGCAAGCTCCGCATTATCAGTGCAGAGCTGGACAAGGGGCTGGAACTGAACCAGGGTTTAGAACTGAACTGTAAGATCATGACCTGAGTGGAAATTAAGAGTTGGAAACTTAACCAACTGAGCCACCCAGGCGCCCCTTACCTTTTATCTTTTGGTTTTGTTTTGTTTGTTTGTTTCTAGGTTCCACATAAGTGAAATCATAGGAATTTGTCTTTCTTGGTCTGATTTTTTTCATTTAACACAATGCCCTCAAGGTCCATCCACATTATTGTAAATGACAATGTTTGTTTGTTTTTTTTTTCTTTCTTTCTTTCTTTTGTGGTTGAGTAATATTCCAATGTATATTTATACTACATGTTCTTTATCTCTCCATCCATGGATGGACACTTACACTGTTTCCATATCTTGGCTATTTTAAATAATGCTGTAGGGAATATGGTGGTACCTATATCTTTTTGAGTTAGTGTTTTTGTTTACTTCAGATATCTACCCTGCAGTGGAATTGCTGGATCCTGTGATAGTTCTATTTTTAATTTTTTGAGAAACCTTCCTACTATTTTCCATAGTGGCTGTAACAATTTACCTTCTGACCAACAGTGCACGAGAGATCTCTTTTCTCCACATCCTTGCCAACACTTGTTATTTCTTGTTTTTTGATAATGGCTATTCTAACAGGTGTGAGGTGATAACTCATTGTGGTTCTGAGTTGCATTTCCCTGACGATGAGTGATAGTGACCATGCTTTCGTGCACCTGTTGGCCATCTGTATGTCTTTGGAGAACTGCCTATTCAAATCCTCTACCCATTTTTTTTTGTTTTTATTTTTGATTACATAAAATATTACATATATTTATAGTGACATTTACTTCTAGATACAGATTTGATTATGTTTTGAAGAATGTTTAGTTACTTGGGAAAATGAGTGAGTATTTAAACTGCGGTTTGATGTTTCATATTTTTGAAATGTTTTAACTTAACATGCTTTGGGAATAGTAGTCCAGGCAAACTTCATTTCCTGAGTAAAGCTCAGAACGTTGTAGAAATACGTAGCCTGTTCAGAGAAGGTAGCAAGCTAAATGATCTCAAGTACTTGAGAGGAACAAGAGGATAAGACTATAAAAGAGTTAATGCTTGATTCTGAAGGAGAGAAGAAAAATTAAAGGACTTAAGTAGAGAGTAACATGATTAGATCCCTGTTTTAGGAAGGTAGCAGCATTAACTACTATGAAAGCAGGGCTGGAGATCAGGGGTAATCCAGCAAAGAAGCAGACAGATTTGACGAAAGGCAGTGATGGTAGAGGTGGCAAAGGTGAGCCTATTTGAAAAACATTTCATAAGCCTTCCTGAAAGTACAGGACTGGTGTCTGGTTTGGGTGTGGAAAATTAAAGGAGAGGGAGATGTATTTCCAGTTTTGGATTGCTAGTTTTGACAGTCGGGTGGATGGTAATAAGTTGACAGGGAACATGTTTACTCTGAGATTCCTGTAGGCATCAAAATGAATGTGTGCAGTACACATTTGGGAGCATTCCTTTGGAATTTAGGAAGGAAGAAAGGGCTAGAAAGTAGTATTTAGAAACCACAATGCTTCTATGACAACTGAAAAAGTAAGAACTGATTCAAGGTTTTCTGTTGAGAGGATGCACATAGGAAGAAAAAAAGTCTGGGAAACATTAGCATTTAAGGGGACAAGATAAGGAAACCAAGAGCCACAAGAACATACGTGATTGAGAAATAACATTAGTCTAGGATATGATTTGTAAATATAAGTTAATTAGGTTTTGTTTGGGGCAAGCCAGATTGTGGGAACTGAAGAATCAAAAGACCAGAGATTGGACACAGCACACTCAGAGTTAGCTTTCAAGAAGTTTGGTGGTGAAGGAAAGCAAGGAGACAAAGTGATGGCGTGAGAATCAAGGCTGGGTGGTAGAAAAGATGTTCAGTGTTTTGTTTTTTTTCTCTAAGATGAGAGAAGCTTGAGCATGGTTGTAGTCAGAGAGGGAAGTTATCTGAGAAAGCACATGGAGGGTGAAAGAATGGAGATGATCTCTCATCCCATCGAAGTCAGGAATGTATGAGATGTAAAACAGCTTAGAGACTTTCACCCAACAGAAAGTAGAGATGCCTCCTTCTCTGATGAAAGAGTAAGGAAGGAGGATTGAAGAACATAAATTCAGTGGAAGACAAAGGCACTGGAAGTATGTATCGAGGATTGCAGAGATTGTAATTTGTACATTTGTAGTGGACCTGGGTGATAGAACTATGTGAGTGTCTCCATTAGTGCTCAGTACTGGGAATAAATAGGAGCAAGAGGAAAGAAACCAGCATTAGCCTGATCCAGGATTGGAGAGTTAATAAAGTGGATATGACACACCAAGGGATGAGAAAACATAAAGATGGCAAAGTAGTTGAAATCCTGAGATCAAGAAGTAAGGAGGTGCCAGGTGGACGGAGAAGGAGGCAGGGATGTCAAGGGACTCGGATGTTAAAGCCGACTGATGACTAGTAAGGAGTGAGAATTGTTGGGAAGACAGGAAGTGATACCTCTGTAAAGAGGAATGTGAATTTCTAATGATTAACGGAAGGTCTGCTTTCAGATAGGTTATTTGACAAATTATGTCAAATCTGAGCTTTTAGTGGGTAGGGGAAGCTATACTAGCTGTGCCATAAATTTGGGTTCCTAAAGGAACATACTTCTTTATTCTTTTTTTAAACCAATGTTTCTAAAACTACATATAAAAGTGTTCATATCTTTGGGGTCCTGAAAACTGTACCAGCTTCCTCAAAGTGCCCTTTATTCTAAAGCTTTTATTCCCATGTAAAACCTGATGATTCTCGTTTGGTGTACGCATGAATTGAAAACCGTATCCGACAAGGTGGGTTTGTTTCTACATTTCAGGAAGACCTTGGGAAAGTTGAGCATTCAGCATACAAGCCTTGTAAACCAACTAGGTGAACTTCACTGTAGTGTAGAGGTGGCATGTAATGAAGTCTCAGCGTCTGTGGTCCAGACGTCCCTGGGCAGTTACCGGACCCCAGGCCGACCCGAGTGCTGTGACGCTGGTTGAGTAGGTTCTGATTTGGCCTTTAGCAACAGTTCTGCCCTCGAATAACACACAAAGTATGCAGGGACAGCTGTTGTATATTCAAGGTTGATTTGAAGTATTTGAATCAGATGAGTGAGAGAGAGAGAGAGAGAGAGTGTGTGTGTGTGTGTGTGTGTGTGTGTGCGTGTGTGTGTGCGCGCATGTGTAAGTTCTAAAAGCTGTTGTGAAATTATCGTTGGTGTAGCAGTTCTTATAACAGCTGCAATAAGATTTTAAGGAAAATTTCCTAAAAGCATTGTATCTGATTTGGGTAAGAAAAAAGAAAAATGATTTTTTTGTTTGTTTGTTTTAGTGCCTCAATGAAAGAGGCATTAAAGAAACGCCCTTTGATAAGAAGGATATTCATACTTTGAAGGGAAGCACTGGAACGAAATACACATCAGCAAAGAAATTGATAGGCTGGTAAATCCAAATAAGTGATTATTTAATAAGTAATGGGTGAGGGTAAAAACATACTGTTAAAAATGATGATTATCTAGGTAGAGATTGTGGTTGAAAGATTCTAGGGCCTTTGTAGTGCTTGGGAACACAGATTGATTTTTTTTTTTTTAGACTGATTGTTTTCAAATTGTGTATCATTTAATTTTGTACATAGAGATAATGATAATCATCATGCGCTACCTTAGAAGAGAAAATCCACTTCCATTGTAGATTTGTGACCATCATGTCTGAACCAAATACATTAATCGGTACGATTTCTCAGGTTCTTGATGTGAAGTTGTTAGGATAAGGAAGAAGAGGCCCCAGAATGACTGTCTCTTGCTTATGCTAGGAGAGAAGAACTCAGTCCTAACACCTCTATAATTTACTCATCCTCTGCTTTCTCTGTTCTTCTTGTACTGAGGGGTAGACATGAAGGAAAAGCAGGATTTGGGTCAAGGGTTGCAGAAAAAGAGGTTGTAGAAGGTTCTGGTCTTAGAGCCTATCTTCCCAGAGAACCAATGGTAGAAATGTTTGCCTTGGATGTGTGTTGGGACGCTCCAGGCTGCAGCCACTCTTTCATTGATAAGGGATCTAAAAGGAGAGGAATCTCATGCCCTTATCTGTCCCCATCCCCCTACTCTCAAGATTCTGGGGTAGGAGTTGAAGTTCTTCCTAGAGTATTGGAACTAAAAAAAATGAACTTGGCATGAGAAAACTCGTCATTGGCATTAAAGCAGCCTTCCCTCCATTCTTCAGACACCTTTACTCATATCACTGAAAGGCTCTCAGGGTTTACCTGCTACAAAACTCGTTAGCTCTGATGAAACGGAAACCCTGACCTGAGGTTAGTGCAGGGGTGGGGGTGGGGGGATGGCAATTGAGTCTTTGAGATATTTCCGTGTACGACACCAGAAGGTTCACGCAGGAATTAGGGTCATATGCATGCAGCTTTAGAGGAATCATTGCTTCCAACTTTTAGCTTTTGGTTAAATTTGTTCCTTTTATTTAGAAGGGACCCATATTGTACACTTTTATACTTGCTGTTCTGTTTGACATGGCCCTTCCTCTACCTAACTCATATTTGACTTTTTCAATTTTCATGCTTCGCTCCCTTTCTGAGCTTTTCCCTGATCTTTGCCCTTTTAAACCCCTCCCTGGGATTGAGATGAGAGTCCTCCCTGCTCTCTGGTGTAGCACACTCTATTTTAGGGCCTCTCACACTGTGATTTTCTTTTTTTCCTTTCTTGCCCTCAAGTTTACAAGCTCTTACAGAGCAAGTGATGTCTCACATCCCTTATCCAGCCCAGTTACTCTTTCTCTCGGGTAATACCTGATACATGAGAAATAGCTCATTTAAATGTCATCTGTGAAGTTTCATGTGACTCTCACCTGGCTATGCATAGGGAAGATTCATTTTGATCTTATTGCCACTGCTCTAAAAAACATTTTTTGTTTGTTGCTTTGTTTTCTAGTAAAATTGTGCCCTTTGCTTTTCTTGTAGCACACATATAGACAGTTATTAATTTTTAACTAGACTGATTTGCTCGGGAAGCTGACTTTTTTATTCTAGTACTTGAAAACACAAAAGCTTAACGGAATTTTTTTGTCCTGCCATTTCCTAGGAAACAGGGGTCTACAGCAGAATGAAGATAGAGATTACCATTTTGTCAAAGACATGGTGATAAATTATCAAGGGACCAAGTGCTATTTGGCGATGAGTCTGTTTTCTAGTTCTGTCCCTTACTACATGAATTTAGGCAGGCCATTTAATCTCTTATATAGAAGAGAGAAGGAGGAAGGGACCTGGTCAGATTGTGCCTTCAACTTTAATGCGTGCTGTGAGCTCACAACCACTTGCAGAGAAAAGAGATAATCCATGGGAATTCTGATAGGACAGTGCTGCCTTTGGAAATACATTTTTTTTAAAAAAAAAGCTTTAAAAGGACCTGTATTGACAGCTCTTCACAGTTCCCTGTGGGAACTAAAGAAAGTAATTTTCTAAGTCCTATTTAAATTAGATATTAGTGGTTTGGTTTTTTTAATTTCATTGAGTAATCTCCACACCCAGTGTGGGGCTCAAACTCACAACACCCACATTAAGAGTCGCCCACGCTACTGATATAGCGAGCCAAGCGCCCCTAGTGAGTTTTGTTGTCGTTGCTATTGTTAAAAGTGTCAAATTTTTAAGGAAATTGAGCAGTAAATACAAATTATTAATATTTAACATCTAATAATAATCTTCCTACATCAGGTTCAAGATGTTGTCCCTATAACCAGTTACGACACTGCTGGCTCATTCCTTCTATTAGGATGTAACAATGGATCAATATATTACATCGGTAAGCTTATGGGCGTTTAACCCTGGTCCTATTTTATATCAGTTTTTAAAAATAAAATATTGCCTTCTGTAGTTTTAAGTAGATGCACTATTTTAATATTATTTAAAATTTTTGGGGTTTTTTAGATATGCAGAAGTTTCCTTTGAGAATGAAAGATAATGATCTTCTTGTAACCGAGCTTTATCACGATCCTTCAAATGATGCCATTACTGCGCTGAGTGTTTACCTCACACCCAAAACAAGTTAGTACATGGCAGCGTTCTGATAAATTCTTGACCGTTTCTGAGAATGTATGTTTATTTATTGGTTTATTATGCTAAAACTAATCCAGTCCTTTCTCTTTGAGAACTGCAGTTCTAAGAGTATCATCTCTATTAGTTTACAGTTCATATTCGTTATGTATTAAAGTTAAACGTGACGATTAAACAAGCATAAGTTGAGGTGGGAAGTTAGAACTTTTCTTCTTCTGAATTATATTTAAGTCATATCATAATAGTATTGACTAAAATTATTAAAAAAACAATTTGCACATTGACCTTCCTATTTACCCTAGCTTATTTTGTTTTGAAATTAGAAGCTTTTGTTTTTTTCAGCTGAAAGCAAGAAGGCTCTTAGACTGTTAATCTCTTGTGGATATTGCCTTGTTCCCTTGGGAAATTTTTAAGTTATGGGAAAAGACATTTTATTTGGAGGCTTAGTATCTGTAGCTTTCATTATCTTTCAAAGGTCATTGCAATGAAATTAACAAATCTGTTCTGTAAATTAAGGATTTTTATTATATTTTTTATATTTTTATATTTTAGATTGAAAGATAAACATAAATAGAAAGTTGAAAATTTAAATGAAAAGAATTCTAGGAAATATTAACATGTGTCCAGTAACGTTAATAAATTTGAATGTTATTTGTGTTAAATCATCATTTTATTGACTTCATTGAAAGAAATCATTATCTTTAATGTGAAATAAATATTCTAATTTATGCAGATGATTTTATTTAAAATTATAGTAGGATTTCAACTGTTATGCTAAATGGGTCAGCAAACTGCCCTTTTTATGGATGGTCTTACATATTGCATTGGCTGCTTTGGGCAACAGTTGACAGAGTTGTATGGTTATGACAGACTGTATGGCATGCATAGTTTAAAATATTTGCCATCTAGCCTTTTACGGAAAGTTTGCTCACCTCTGCTCTAGAATGAGATGTACATTTTTTAAATCTAATTAAAAAGGGAGGAGAAAACTTCTTTTGCAATGGCAGGGGGAGAATGGAGTTACTTTTTAGGTTATGAGAAGTGTTTCCTATGGTATGTTCTTTCTCTTTTGATTCAGATATTTTTGGGTAAATCAGGAAGGGTAACTATTAAATCCAAGAAGTTCTCTGTGAACCTTTTTAAGTACATAGGTCACTGAACTCCATTCTGCCTTTAAATATGTGGTAGAGTTTGGGCACTTTTTTTTTCTTCCTTTTTAATGCTTATTTATGTATTTTGAGAGAGAGAGAGAGAGAGAGAGAGAGCGCGCGCGCGCGCACATGCGCACATTGGGGAGGGGCAGAGAGAGAGAGAGATGGAGAGAGAGACTCCCAAGCAGGCTCTGAGCTGTCAGTACAGAGCCCGATGTTGAGCTCAAACTCATGAACCATGAGATCATGACCTGAGCTGAAATCAAGAGTCAGATGCTTAAGTGACTGAGCCACCCAGGTGCCCCTGGACACATTCATTCATTCATTCATTCATTCATTCATTCAAAAAAGCCACAGATGAACTTCACATGATGAGCTGTATGTGATTAGAAGAGACACCGGTGTATTTGTTTCAGAGCTAAGTATTTTGAATTTGTTAAATAGTATATACTTGATTATTCAAGAAAGATTAAATAATATAGCAAAAGTAAAAGTAAGAACGCCTGGGTGGCTCAGTCAGTTAAGCATCTGACTTCAGCTCAGGTCATGATCTCGCGGTCCATGGGTTTAGCCCCATGTTGGGCTCTGTGTTGACAGCTCAGAGCCTTTAGCTGCTTCAGATTCTGTGTTTCCCTCTCTCTGCCCCTCCCCTCCTCACACCCTTTCTGTCTCTCTCTCTGTCTCCCTCAAAAAATAAATTAAAAGAAAATTAAATAAGTCAGGCAGAGAAAGACAAATACTATATGTTTTCACTCATAGGTGGATCCTGAGAACCTTAACAGAAGACCGGTGGGGGTGGGGGGGAGTTACAGAGAGGGAAGGAGGCAAACCATAGGAGACTCCTAAATACTGAGAACAAACTGAGGGTTGATGGGGGATGGGGGAAAGGGGAAAGTGGGTGATGGGCATTGAGGAGGGCGTCTGTTGGGATGAGTACTGGGTGTTGTATGGAAACCAATTTGACAATAAATTATATAAAAAAATAAAAATAAGTAAATAAATAAACTTAAAAAGTAATAATAAAAAAATTTAAAATAAGTAAAACATGGTCTTAGACTAGACTATGAATAGACTAGAAATAATATGGAATATTGCTTTAGGAATACTGTGTTGCGTCAGTGGTATTCTTAGCATGTCAGATTTACTAACTCTTTAAACATCTATTGAGGACTTGCTGTGTCTCAGGCACTCTGTAAGGATGACTGTGATTCAGTCTGTCTCAGTGACGAATAGAGGTAGATAGACTTGGAAATAGCGGATTGGTTTGTTACAGTTGCTGTGCTAGAGCATAACATACAGTCCAGGGGAGGGGTGAACAGATCTATCTGGGAGTGAGGGTTAGGAAATGACTTGCAAAGGAAATCATGATTCGAAGTTGGTCAGAGAGGTCTTAGGGTTTCTGGGCTCAGCTGGATCTGGGGACTCAGAAAAGCACTGCCTCTTTTATCCCTTTCTGTCATCATCTGATACGCCGCCTTTCCACTTCTGACCTCGTGCAGGTGTGTCTGGTAACTGGATTGAGATTGCTTATGGTACGAGCTCCGGAGCTGTGCGAGTGATTGTTCAGCACCCAGAGACGGTGGGCTCGGGCCCTCAGCTTTTTCAGACTTTCACAGTTCATCGAAGTCCTGTTACAAAAATCATGCTATCTGAGAAGCATCTTGTATCAGGTAAAGTGATTTTAGGTACTGGTGAGGAGTGTGCTTCATGTGCAGCCTTGCCTTGTGGGTAATTTCCCACACTCCTACAAATGGAAAGAATGTGTATATACACATGTATTTATATATGAATTTGGGAAAGAGTTAACCGTATCTTTTATTTATTCTCTATTCTAATATTTTGTTCTCATGGCACATTTTATTTTAAAATATTTATTATAATCCTGTTGAGATGGAATAGAGAAGTTTTCCAAGTATGAATTTTATATAAATTTGGTTGTATTTTCTTAAGATTTAAAGCTAAAGTTGTAGATACATGTGTGTATTTGTTGATCATTTTCTAAAAATATTAAAAACTAGTAGAATGTATAAAGAGATTACTTGAAGAGAATTACATTTTTGTGAGTTGTTTCTTAGTCATAAAGTTTTTTTTAATGTAAATACTAATTAGATACTGTATTAAAAATAATGCAGATATGTGACACACAGAGCGTAGTGATCACAGTAAAATTCCATTGATGAGGTTCATTGTATATGATGATTTCAAAAAGGCTTCATTTTAATGTAATTTTGAGTCAGGTGTGTCAGTAGAGCTTGCTCTTACATTAAATCTTTTGTAGATCAGTTCCTGCCTAACTTAAACTTTTTATAAGCATCATTTTCATCTGTCAAGTTTGTTTATATGAAGACTACATAATATTAAAAGGTGATGCATCTTTCACTCATCTCCAGTCTGATTAAACACTAAATGGAGCTAAAGTACGTTGTCCATGAATGGATGGATGGGTGGGTGGGTGCGTGGGTGGATGAGTATGTTTTTATTGATATCTAATTATTTGAGTATAAAGTCTGATTGTTTTGAGTATAATTGTGCCTCCCTGAAATAATCAGTCTTCTCCTCAGGCTCTCATAAAGCAACTCACCTGCCTCACTGGAGAGTCTTTCTCATGCTTTTGCTGGTTCCTCCTCTTGTGCCCAATGACTAAGTGTTGGATTGCCTCAGAGCTCTTTCCTAGATTCTCCATTCTTCCTTGTCTGTAGTTTTCCTGCAGATTTGAGTGTTATCATCTATATGCCAGTGACTCCTAGACTGTCCACTTGTGACCACTCGCACAGTTCCAAGCTTGTATGTCTAGTGCCTGTCTCTGGTCATGTGTTTCAGAGACATGTCAGAATTAACCTGGGTAAATGGCACTTTTGATTTTTCTCTCAGAGGCCATCTTAGTACACATCACCATCTGCTTATTTCGTCAAGCTGAAAACCCAAGAATCACCTTTGATTCCTTCCTTTCTCTCACCCACACAAACGTGTAATCTGTCTGTAAGTCCTTCTGGCTTTGCTTCAACCTACGTCACAAATCTGACCATTTGGTGTCCATTGCTGCCAACTTGGTAGCTCAGATCATTTCTCCCCTAGATCACGGAGCTGAGTTGTTTTGCCTGTTTCTGTCTCGCCTTTTCTTAAAATGTTTATCTGTTTTGAGAGAGAGAGAGAGAGCATGTGTGTGGGTACATGGGGGAGGGGCGAAAAGGGAGGGAGAATGAGAATCCCAGCAGGCTCCATGCTGTCAGCACAAAGCCTGACGTGGGGCTCAGTCCCACTTACCATGAGATCATGACCTGAGCCAAAGTCAAGAGTCAGATGCCCAACCGACTGAGCCACCCGGGTGCCCGTCTGTCTTGCCTTTCTATGGTACATGTTCTTTATGGTACATAGCATCCAGAAAGATCTTCTGAAAATGTGAACCATGTCTGATTCCCGGTGGCTTCTTATGGTATCCTGCTGTATCCTACTGTATTATAAATAAACTAGTAGTGTTCTTCCTGTTACGGGTCCTGTCTTCTTTTCAGGCCTCTTTTCCTCCCTATGCTTCATGTCACGTATTGCTCACAATACCCTAACCCTTTAAAGGCTTTCGATTTCTTAGAAATGCCGCAGAACTTTTGCACTCGTTCTTTTTAGTTGAACTGTTTTGCCCCTAGATGTTTGTTTGGCAGCTGTCCTGTCATTCAGGTCCCGTTTCCAGTACCTTCTCAGTGAGGCCACCCAGCCTAAATTAGCCAAACCTCTATCAGGTCACTTTCTCTGTCGTCATCTCCTCTCGATTTGTTTTCTTTGTGGACTTTTCACTTGATCATTTCTTTGCCTGTTTATCATCTGTCCCCCTCTTCTAGAATATAAGTTTTACAGCAGCAGAAGCTTGTTTATTCTGTTCTCAGCACTTAGCATACTTCTCGAGGCGTACAAGATGCTGAATAAATGTTATGTAAAATGAGGTAATTTGATCCTGTGAGAAAATAAGACTGTTTTGCAAGGCTATTGTGATGACCACACTTAGTAGTAATTGCTGTTATTTTGATGGTGACGATGTTATTGCAGGATGAGACGCCAAAGAACTACATCGTAAAATCTGCATTTAACATCAAATGTTTCATGTAGGTTTAAAATTTAAATAAATTTGTCAAGAAAAATGTCCAGTTGAGCTACAAATGTAGAGTATTTTATGTATACTCCGTTACATCGTTCTGCCACCTGGTGGATATTGACATGAATGTAATGACATTCTTTTTCCTATAGTGTTAGTTTTCATGTCTTAAAACTGTAATGATTATTTTTAACAAAATAACTAAATTGCCTATTGAGTCAACTAAAAGTGTTTAAGATTTTTTTTTTAAGGTATATTTCTGAATTCTAGTAACCTTATTAGTGAAATAGGAAATTATTTTCTATGAAGCTGATAGGGCAGCCTAGAACTAAATGTCTCCTTTTTCACCAGAAACTGACATCCTGAGATAGGAGAATTTTGTTAGATAATGTAACACCTGTATACTTTGAATTTTTATTGCTATTTGTCAAAATTAAATTTCTAAAGTTTTGTTTAAAATATGCAGCTGTGGCATTTTACCCAGTGAGAAAGATGTATCTATAAGAAAGTTTGAATACTTTCCTAGTATTTACTGATGGGTTCATAGCTCATTGCTAAGAATAGCACATTCTCTGAAAACCGAATAAGTTGTACTTTTCCATTAAAAAGTACACTTTTTTATTAAGGGATGCCACGAAAGTACTTTTTTTTTTTTTTTGTATTAATATCAATTGCTGGTTTGTATTTTCTAAAGGAGTAGTTCCTCAGATCAAGAAACAATAGGTAGGGTACTTGGTAGGAGATACCTTAATATGTATCCACTTAATATTATTTACATTAAAAAAAACCTAATTGGAGTATGTTTCTTAAATGTAGACTCTCTTATATAGAATAGTTCTTAACTTTATCTTAATTTTCTTTAATATAACTATGAGTAGGTGATACAAGCTTTTTGACAAATGTAATTTGTGTCCATAAATTTTCAGTAACTCCTGATCTAGGTTGTTTATGTTTAAGTAACATAAGCAGAAGCAGTTTCTATGGTTGAAGAAAAATAGGCTGGGTAACTCATTTACTCTGTAGTTTAGTCACAGCACAGAATAATAGCATCTTTTATCTTGCGTGCATTTTTTTTTTTTAAACATTTCCTCCAATTATACTTTACACGCTACTTTTGTAAGGACCCATAGATTTACTTACATACCTTATGTTTGCCTCAAGGTAAATTATATTCAGTTCTTTCATTTTTGTTGGCCAGGTACAGATTAAGTATAATTTTAGGATAAAATACGTCATTTGCCACTCAAAATGTGCTATGATCTATTTAATATAGATCACAGTTTAAAAAGTTACACACAAAAACAGTGATATTGTTGGTGCTCTTTTTTTTTTTAATGTTTTTAATGTTTTTATTTATTTTTGAGAGAGAGAGACACACACAGCATGAGCAGGGGAGGGGCAGAGAAAGAGGGAGACACAGAATCTGAAGAAGGCTCCAGGCTCTGAGCTGTCAGCACAGAGCCTGACACGGGGCTCGAACTCACGGATTGTGAGATCATGACCTGAGCTGAAGTTGGACGCTTAACCAACTGAGCCACCCAGGTGCCCCTGTTGGTGCTCTTATAATCTATATTTAACAACTTTTTTATGTTCTCTTTCCTAGTGTGTGCAGATAATAATCATGTCCGGACATGGACAGTAACACGATTCAGAGGAATGATCTCTACTCAGCCAGGTTCTACTCCTTTAGCATCATTCAAGATACTGTCTCTGGAGGAGACAGAAAGTCATGGAAGCTATTCCTCTGGAAACGACATAGGTGGGCTGGATAATTTGGGGGCACTTTCAAATACTTTGTGGGCAATGCAAAAGTAGTATGCTAACTGTAAAGAGAAACCTAAAAATGAGTTTCAAATAGAAGTTTTCACTTCAATTTTGAAACTCATTTAAAACAGAAATTTAGTGTGTTTTCTTATTTAGTTCTATAAATTCACCAACTATGGCATATTTTTTGTTTAAAAAGTTGAGCAAATTTTCGTCTATTTATCATTTCCTTTTTTAAATAATATCTCCAAATGCTAACCACTTTTGTTTATGATTAAAAGCCATGATAGCTGTGCACATTTGAAACGTGCAGGTTGTTTTCTTTTATTGCTAATAATCTGAAAATAATTTTTTTTAATATTTATTTTTGAGAGCGCGCGAGAGAGATAGAGTGTGAGTGGGGGAGGGGAAGAGAGAGGGAGACACAGAATCTGAAAAGAAAGGCCCCAGGCTTTGAGCTGTCAGCACAGAGCCCAACGCGGGGCTTGAACTCAAGAACCGCAAATCATGACCTAGGCCAAAGTCAGATGCTTAACTGACTGAGCCACCCAGGTGCCCCTGAAAATAAAAGTTGAAGCTAGAGCAGGGCTGGCGGTGTTATGTGCTAACAGTTGTTTTGATGGCATTGCAATGGCCATCGGGAAATAATAAGCATGTCTCCATTGATATGCTCTGATTTCAGCAAAAGAGTATATAAAGTTGATTTGACTTGTCCCTCTATATACCGTACGACACGTGTGCATGTGGATACTCACACATACAAACATATGTGCAGTCTTCACAGAGACAGATCATTGTCTTTTTGGAAGATTCTGTACGTTGTATCTTCACTGTATATAATAGTTCTATGGGACTTGTTCATTAACCCATGTGCCTTTCTGATCATTTTTTTTTTTTATATAAGCAGAAATTATAGCACTGATAGAAAGGAGTACATTAGAGTTGTTTTATTAGAATTGTTTTATGTGAAACATTTAAATGTATGTCCAGCCAGAATATGCTCTCACAGTAAAGATTTTAAAATAGTTATCTTTAAAAAATACAAGCTATTTATGAGAATTATAGTATGACTGTCTTAGTATTTTTAGAAAAAGAAACACTCAGCTTTGTTGATTTTAACAATTGCTCTGTGACCCAGTTTTCTCTGTGATCTAGGCACTGTAAGTTTAGTTTTATCTCCTCAACAAATGTCTTGCTTGTTTCATTGAGATACAATTAATTGACAGTAACATTGTGCAGGTTTGAGTTGTAGCATCCACAGAATTTTATTGAGTACCTTTGCTCCAAGCATTAGGAATCTTAAGAAAAAAACAAAACAAAAAAACTCCGGTGAACCTCCAGTCACAGTGTGGTGACCAGTAGAAACAAAAAGCAAACAATCGCATGGGGCAAAAACACCAAGGGGAGATAGTTCTAGTCTGCTTGCTGGGTAATCGTGACATACAGTCTCATTTACTTTTCTTGATAGTTGTATGAGGAAGATATTATCCCCCACTTACACTGGTGGAAACTGACATTCAGAGAACACTTAGTAGAGGTCTCAGTGTTTGAACTGAGACATGAAGGATGGGTAAGGGTTGAAGTCTTACCTGGCAAATTTGGAAAATGTCGGAAAAGTCATTAATTGGTGGTATGTGGGTGAGAATAGTAGGGCATGAGACTGAGTGGATAGGCAGAGGTCAGATCAGGGAGGACATGTACAATATGAAAGAAAAGATGTTTAGAAACAGCCCTGGAAATTACAACAGCCTTGTAAACTGTTTGAAAGAGGGCAGGGAGATTTTTTTTTTTCCTTTATAGTTCTCATAAAAAAAATTTCTTAAGAGATAGACATTCAGGATAGTGGAACAGAATAGAAAGTCCAGTGTCTGTAGGCTTCTATGTATGGGTGGAATCTAGATTGCAGTGGTCAATTGAATAAATACTGGAGGCAACCATGAAAGAAAGAAGTAATGGATCTAGTTAGAAAGAAAATGGTTCAAAGGCCATCTTTCTGACTCCCTACTCTCTTCTTCCCCATTGAAGATAGGAGAGACCTGAGGATATTTATGTTCTGAAGGAAAGGAGCCAATTTGGGGAGAGGAGTTGGAGAAACTTTAAGGAAGGGAGGTGTGGATAATTAATTGAGTTACAATGAGTTAAGCTACGTGAGCATCTCACGTGAAGATAGTTTGAGGGGAGAGAAGATACAGTCCCAGAATCCTTATTTCTAGTTTTTATCCATCATCACTATTTTGACTTTGGTTACGGGTTATTGAATGAGGACTCTCATTTCATCTCAATAGAATTAGACTTGAGAAAATTGTCCACTAACTGAGCAAGTGCGTAGCTTAGTGAAGAGCCAGACATCCTTCCATTAGGTAGGACCTCTGAGATCTTTGGTTAACTAATCTCTTGGTGCCTTAGTTTTCTCATCTGTAAAATGGAGATCATAATAGTGTATCCCTTATGTATGATGATTAAAATGAGTTACGTGCAGAGCGTTTGCTGTGGCACACAGTAACCATAATGTATTTGCTAACTAATAAAGGTGTTATTGTTGCATTTATTAATTAGGTATGATTCACTTAAGATGAAATTGTATCCTATATCACATACATTTGTGAACAATGAGTTGGTATTATTTTAGCTAATGAGTATGATGAGAAACAAGAACTGCTAGAATTTTTTTTTAATTTTTCATGAAACACATTTTTTATAATGTTCAGAATCTTTCTAAAATACATGAGCCATATACCTGCTTTGCCAAGTACAATAAAATAAAAATAATCGAATCTTTCTTTTTCTTTTTCTTTTTTTTAGCATTTATGTATTTATACCCAGTGCTCATCCCAACAGGTGCCCTCCCCAGTGCCCATCACCCACTTTCCCCTCTCCCCCAGCTCCCGTCAACCCTCAGTTTGTCCTCTTGTATTTAAGAGTCTCTTATGGTTTGCCAGCCTCCCTCTCTGTAACTTTTTTTTTCCCCTTCCCTTCCCCCATCGTCTTCTGTTAAGTTTCTCAGGATCCACCTGTGAGTGAAAACATGGTATCTGTCTTTCTCTGCCTGACTTATTTCACTTAGCATAACACCCTCTAGTTCTAGCCACATTGCTGCAAGTGGCCAGATTTCATTCTTTCTCATTGCCAAGTAGTATTCCATTGTATATATATAAACCACATCTTCTTTATGCATTCGTCAGTTGATGGACATTTAGGCTCTTTCCATAATTTGGCTATTGTTGAAAGTGCTGCTATAAACATTGGGGTACAAGAATCTTTCCTTTTACATTGAAAACCTTGTGGGATACAACAGGCTTCTTCTAGTTAATTAAATTCTGTTTATTATTTTAATGTTTACTATTGAGAGAGAGAGACACACAGCATGAGCGGGAGAGGGGCAGAGCATAAGAGGGACACAGAATCTGAAGCCAGCGAACTCACAAGTCAGATCAGGACCTGTGCCGGAGTTGGATGCTCAACCGACTGAGCCACCCAGGCGCCCAATTAAATTCTATTTAATGAAGTCACCCTTTATTTCTTAAGATTCTGCATTTGGTTTTCCAAGAAAGAGTAAAGTCCATACATAAACTAATTTTATTTATGTGTGCTTTTTCTGAAGGTATAAGAAACGGCGCACATTCTCAAAGATGATAGATGTAGAACCTGTATTTTAACAGGTCTTGTACTAGTGCTGTCAATGTATAGTCTTCAGCACAGTAATGCCTTCAGCTTTAATAGGCTGAGTGCATAAAATAGAATTTGAAATATTACATATTTCTTTAAAAAATGCTTACTGCAAGTTGGAGTATGTGCAGCACTGCACTTTCTGTCTGACTGGGATGTGGACTGTAAGGCCAGGTGTTGGCAGGTGTGAAAAATGCGCCCCCCCCCCCCCCCTTTTTCACTTCTTTTTTTTTTTTTTTTTTTTTTTTTTTTTTTGGTATTGACATTTCTGTTGTTCAGTGAAACCAATGGATTTCAGTTAACTTCTTTTGACATTGTCTGTTTTTTGACCCAAGGGCCTTTTGGAGAACGAGATGATCAACAGGTGTTTATCCAGAAAGTTGTTCCCATCACCAACAAACTGTTTGTAAGACTCTCATCTACTGGGAAAAGGTAAACTTTATTTGTATTCAGAAGTCACTTTTGTCTTTAAAAAAACAAAAAACAAAAAACGTGTAATTTGACATACTGATAAAAAGTACTACCAGAAGCAAATTGTTGAAAAAAGAAGTCTAGTCGTTACCTTGGATCTTTTTAGCTTAAAATTAAGACAGTATATTTAGTACTTAATCTTCTAGGATTTATTTAAGATTTTCACTGATCCTGTGAACAGTTAAGAAGACTATGGATGCGTGATATAACAGTAAGAACCCATGAATTTGATGGCAGACAGCTGAGTTAAATTCTGATTTTGGCACTTCCTCTTATTAGCTGCATAAATTCAACTTGTTACTTTGTTTCTCTGAGCCCCCAGTTTCTTTATAAAATAAGGTTCAACTACCTTGGAAGGATGTCATTAAGATAAAATGAGTTAAAAACATGAAATATCTTTCATGGTCCTAGACAGTAACAGATGCCCAATAGAAATTAGTTTCCCCTTTTAACATTTGAGTGAAATTGTACTTCTTTTAAATTACTATATATAGCCTCAAACCTCAAACAGATTGACCTGTGCATTTCTCTTCTATAAAAACAAATTTTTTTGCACGCCAAACAAATGAAAAAGGTAGAATTCATACCTAGTAGTCATTAAGAAGGTTATGGATTTTCATATTAATGTTACTAACGCTACTGCTCTTGTTCCCCTTCAGCATGTGGTTTCTCATTTCCTAATATGTTAATGAACAAACTCTTGGAGATGATAAATTTTCTTTCCATCAAAGTTCATTGCATATAGTCATCAGGAAGTGTTGAATGAATTGATTCTAGAGAATGATTTTTAAGTACTAAACTACTTTCGTTACCTTTTTCTTTTTAAGAAAATGTATTAGAAGACTGTAATGTAGTTAGAGATCAGATTATTATCTTGAGAAATGTTATAAATCACCATGATTCATCATTTTCTCTGCATATTAGTGAAGGTGCCGTCAAGCATGTATTAAAACTGCTGCATAACAGCCTCTGACAATGTGTTTCATATCCTTGTTCAATTCCAATGTCCTCCCTCCTGTGTTAGGTTAAACAGTGGCAGTGTGTTATCATCTACAGTCTCTGCATGACAGAACAAATTTTATAATTTTTAAATTCACGATTCCACAGGAAGAGTTATATTTATAAAAATAATCAGAAATTACTTTGGGGGCACCTGAGTGGCTTAGTTGGTTAAGTGTCCGACTTCAGCTCAGGTCATGATCTCGTGGTTCGTTGAATTTGAGCCCTGCGTCGTCTCTGTGCTGATAGCTCAGAGCCTAGAACCTGCTTCGTATTCTGTGTTTCCCTCTTTCTCTGCCCCTCCCTGCTCATGCTCTCTCTCTCTGTCTCAAAAATAAATAAATGTTTGAAAAAATAAAAAAAAATACTTTGTAGAATTAAATAGAAAATCAACTCTTTATGGGGTGCCTGGTGGCTCAGTAGGTTAAGCATCTGACTCTTGATCTGGCTTAGGTATGATCTCACAGTTGGTGAGTTCGAGCCCCACCATGGGGCTCTGCACTGACAGCACAGAGCCTGCTTGGGATTCTCTTTCTCCCTCTCTTTCTGCCATTCCCCTGCTCCCACTTTCTGTCTCAAAATAAATATATAAGCATTAAAAAAAAAAAATCCCTTTATGAGGCTAATGCTAAGTAAAGCTTTTGTTTAAAAGTTGTTCAGTTTCGGGGCGCCTGGGTGGCTCAGTCAGTTAATCGGCCGACTTCAGCTCAGGTCATGCATGATCTTACAGTCTGTGAGTTTGAGCCCCGCGTCGGGCTCTGTGCTGACAGCTCAGAGCCTGGAGCCTGTTTCAGATTCTGTGTCTCCCTCTCTCTCTGACCCTACCCCATTCATGCTCTGTCTCTCTCTGTCTCAAAAATAAATAAATGTTAAAAAAAAATTAAAAAAATAAATTAAAAAATAAAAGTTGTTCAGTTTCTTAATACTGAGAAGTGAAATGAAAAGGTTTTATTGAAAGTGGGCAGGGAAAAAACCTTGTCAGCATTTAAAGGAGGAAGCAATTCTAAGGAATCTAGCCCATAGGAAAAACAAAAAGCAAAATCATGTTTGTTTTCAAGCACGTAGGTTTATATTGTGTCATTTTATTTTGATTTATTTGGTTTTAAATGTGAACAGTAATTTAGATTTTAAAAATATTTTATATCAATTTATAGGTATTACTAAAAATGTAAATTCACTATGTTAGGAAAAAGCATTTCACAGTTTCACACCCATTTATGGTTAAAAAAAAGAATCTTAGTGCTTAAAATAAAGGACAGATTTTTTAATCTGATAAATAATGCCTACAGAACAAATTTAATAAACTTTATACACAGTGGTAAAATATTGAAAGTTTTTCCCTTTGGTTGAGAATGAGAGTAGGATGACCTCTATCACTATATGTGGATGTCCAGTAATTAACCCTTCTCCCCTCATCATTTTATCCGTGCTTGCCAGGAGGCTCAGCTATGCTTCATATTCTGTGTTTCCCACATTGATAAGTATGGTATTTCCCCTTCCTCCTTTATTAAAAAAAAAAAAAATGTTTTATTATGTTTATTCATTTTTGAAAGACAGAGACAGAACACAAGCAGGGGTAGGGCAGAGAGAGAGGGGGCCACAGAATCTGAAGCAGGCTCCGGGCTCTGAGCTGTCAGCACAGAGCCCAACGCGGGGCTTGAACTCCCCAACGGTGAGATCATGACCTGAGCCGAAACCAGATGCTCAACCCACTGAGCCACCCAGGCACCCCTCCTTTACTTTTTGACTTTGCATTTGCCTGGTACTATTTATTTACTTATTCATACATTCATTCATTCATTCATTCAATAAGCCTCTTTGTTTTGAAGTAGTCTGGGGTAAGTAATTCAGTCAAGCAAAGTCAGTCAACTTTTACAGGATTTTGACAAATCATTTGCTGACATTATTCCTTGTTTGTTTTATTTGTCAAATGTAAGTGATAATTGCTCTTTCTAGGTCCTTTTGTCCTTTATGAAAATCAGTGAAATAGTTATAAAAATCCTTTAAAAAAGTTAAGAATCTTATCTTAATGGAGGATACTACTTAGACCTCATTAGACCTGTACATTTTTTTTTTCTGGTTTCAGACTTGAATTTCCACATACATTTTAAATGACTTCTCAAGATCTTTTCCAGTATCATGCCTACTTGCTTTTGTTTCTGCCTTTTTAGTTTATAACTTCCTTTTCAAGAATTAGTTCCCATGAAGGTTCTTTCTATTTTTAAGGTTGACTTAAATGATTTGCTTTATTTCATAATTATTTAAATATGTTGTTTTATAACAGCCTTTTCTATAGACTCAAAGAAACAAGGCTTGAATCTTATTTCTGTTGACTTGCCTTGAACTTTTTAGATCTGTTTTAAATATATAGAATAGTCAACTCTAATTTGCTAATAAGCAATTTCAAAAATCTGAATTGGAACGTGTTACTTGCCCCCCGTGGTTTACAACTATACAATATTTTTTGCAGAATCTGTGAGATCCAAGCTGTTGACTGTACAACAATATCCTCATTTACAGTGAGAGAATGTGAGGGATCCAGTAGGATGGGCTCAAGGCCAAGGCGCTACCTATTCACAGGCCATACAAATGGCAGCATTCAGATGTGGGATCTGACCACGGCGATGGATATGGTTAGCAAAAGTGAAGAGAAGGGTAGGTTCCATGTGGGAAGTTGTTTGTCCGCAGGGTAATAAGCTTTTGACAGAAGTGATGATAAAATGAGCGTGTGTTTTCCTAAGATGTAGGTGGTCCGACTGAAGAAGAGCTACTCAAATTACTGGATCAGTGTGACCTGAGCACATCTCGCTGTGCTACTCCTAACATCAGTCCAGCAACTTCTGTGGTTCAGCACAGCCGTCTCCGTGAATCAAATTCTAGGTAGGTTAAAGAGTCGTAAATTGTGTTTATAAGTTGAATTGATTGCTTTTGGGAAAATTGGCTGAGATACTGTAATCACATAGTTGTTGAAAGAATCATTTTTCAAGGCACATTTTTAATTCTGACTTTGTTGACTCAGTTTTTTAAAAAACGTTTTACTAAATTTCTCATCTATAAGCATATCTGGCTCTTTTTATAGAAGAACATTTTTTCCAGAGCATCTGGGGGCTTGGTCGGTTAAGTGGCTGACTCTTGATTTCCACTCAGGTCATGATCTCACAGTTGGTGAGTTCGAGCTGTGAATTGGGCTCTGTGCCGACAGTGTGGAACCTGCTTGGGATTCTCTCTCTCTCTCTCTCTCTCTCTCTCTCTGTCAAAAATAAATACATAAACTTTAAAAATTTAAGAACCATTTTTTCTTTTTAACTTACTTTGTGAATTGCTGCCAATTTGGTTGCCTATTATGTGATCAAGAGTTCATTCAAAGGAGATGGAAAAAACACGTCACCTTGAATAGTGTGTGGATTTTTTGTTCCTGTTGCCTCAGGGAGATATTAATTAATTGAAGCGATTACATCATCTGTGTAAGCTTACGTTTGGTTATTCTGTACTTCCGATACAGGAGCATTGTATGTCTTCTGGTTACCACATTTTTAAAAATTCCAAAATTTGGATTCAGGACCAAAGACTAAATTATATTGGTTCCATATTGGTTTGAAAGGTTTTTTTTTTTCCCTCCCCCAGCGTTTTTCAGCTATTCAGAAATTCAGATTCACTGAATATATGTATGTTATTATTTGCATTGGTGATTTGATAAGCATACACACACCTACACACACAGTAATCCATAATATATAGAGTACTTAAGTGAATTTTTATATATAGAAATGAGGATATGCATTCTTTATATATTTAAATAATACCTTTTCATTGTAGTTTAGTTAATGAGATGTGCCCCTGAAGAATCCCAGAAAGTGATCTGAACTGTAATTTTTTATAAAACCTGTATTTCAGCCTTCAGCTCCAGCACCATGAGACTGTCCACGAAGCAGCCACTTACGGTTCCATGAGGCCTTACAGAGAGAGTCCTTTGTTAGCAAGAGCAAGGAGGACTGAGAGCTTTCACAGTTATAGGGACTTCCAGACTGTTAATCTGAACAGAAATGTAGAACGAGCCGTCCCTGAAAATGGTAACTTGGGTCCAGTACAAGCCGAAGTAAAGTGGGCAACGGGGGAGTGTAGTGTATCGGAGAGAAAGTCTCCTGGAACAGAAGTGAAAAGTTTGAGAGAATCAGATAGTGGATTGGAAGTGCATAAAGTGGCTGAAGGTCTGGAATCTAAGAAAAGGTCATCAGAAGAAGAAAATGAAAATAAAATGGAGTTAAGGAAGAAAGGGGGATTTGAAGGAGGAGGATTCCTTGGAAGAAAGAAAGTTCCGTATCTGGCATCATCACCAAGTACTTCCGATGGAGGAACTGACTCACCTGGTACCGCGTCCCCATCTCCTACAAAGACCACTCCGTCTCCTCGGCACAAAAAAAGTGATTCCTCAGGTCAAGAGTACAGCTTGTGAGAACTCACCAAAACGAATCGTAGTTTTGTTAATTTAGACAAAAGTTGAACACTTTACTGGATTTCAGTACATTAGCTTTTACACCAAAACTTTGCAAATTAAAACTGGAGTTCACTCAATATCTTTTTAAACAGAATTACCTGGAGTAAGGAGAGAAACTAATTACATCTCTTTTGACCTTTTGGAAAGTTTTTTTAGTTTTACAAGTACATTTAACAGATTGTTTGTAAAAAAAAAAAAAAAAAAAAAAGCAAGAGTCCATGTCAATATTTCGTTACTCTCCAGATTTTGGAAGCAAAGTACCAAGTCTTACTAAGATAGTGCCCACAATAGGTGAGCATCCTTTGAGGGCACGGGGACCAACAGTGCGTTCCTAACCTTGATAATGCTTGCGATTTGTCTTGCAAGGTTATGTTAAGCGAATCACGTTAATTCTCTTTGGAATTTAGTCTCCCAACACTTACTGTGATTGCCAAGTGTTTACCAGATATTTAATGAGGTGCTATGTTTGTGAAAAAATATCATTTAATTCAAAAAACACTATTGAACACCAGATAACACTATAGTAGTCAGTCCCTTAGGGTATTTTTCTTTTAATTGTGGGTCATTATCTGATTCTCATTTTTGGAGTTCTTAAGTTTTACCAAGCATCATCCATGTTAAATACCGAACATCCATTTAAACTTCCTTTAAAGTTGGAGCAGTTGTCTGTGTTTGAACAGGTGAAGTAAAAATAATAATCCAGGATCGAGTTTTTGAGTGCCCAGAAGGGAAGCTGTACTAGTTGTTAGCCTGCCTTGTTTTATTTAGGATACACCTTATTTTCCCCCACTGTTAATAACAAAGATAATCAAGTTAGAATGTGGCCATTTTGTTAAGCTTATGAAATCGCAGTTCTCAATTTTTGGTTAAAGGTTTTGGCTGCTGTAAAAGTATTATTTTAAAATATACTCTGAATTGTAAGAACGAAAGACAAATTTTTGTACTTTTTTCTTTTAATTGGAATCATTTTCAAGTTTCTGCAAATAGGGTAATTGTAAATTTAAAGCATTAAGCATTTATTGATGAATAATGTATATATTCCCATTCCAAGAAATACAAGTGAGTGAAGCTGAAATAAATTCTTTAAAGTTTATTGCTCGTGGTTTCACAACAGTTCTCTTGTATTTATTTATCAATTAAGTCTAATAAAAACGATTAAATAAGACTGCGTTCTTGGTTATTTAGGGAATAGAAGGCCTGTTTGAAGTACACCTGCATGTGGTTGTTCATGTCTTCTTCCTGCAGTAAGAAAGGGGGAGGGAACATGGTGGAAGCTAATGTACGTTATCGTGGAGGGAAAATGTTTGGCCGAGCATAATTGCCATATTACCCAGGATTTGTAATTCTCTCCATACCCTTCTTTCTCATTATCACTGTCCTGTAAAAGTTGTGGGGGCAAGTGAGAAAATGAAAGAAAAATTTTTGAGGATTTACCCAGCCTTTTCCATTAATAAAAGGCCGGGGGTGGGGGCGCCTGGGTGGCTCAGTCCATTAAGCATCTGACTCCAGCTCAGGTCGTGATCTTGCAGTTTGTGAGCTCGAGGCCCATTGTCAGGCTCTGCTGAGAGCTCAGAGCCCGGAGCCTGCTTCAGATTCTGTGTCTCCCTCTCTCTCTGCCCCTCTCCTGCTCATGCTGTGTCTCTCAAAAATAAATAAATGTTAAAAATTTTAAAAAAGGCCGGGGGGTGGGGGGTAGGGGAGACTATTCTATAGTAAAATCCCATAAATAGGCAACTCACTATACCACGGGTTGCAGTATACTATGAGTCACATCTTTTTGATCTCTTTCACTTACGGGAATTTGAAGCTTCATGTTAGGACATGGGTTTTGAGTCTATTCTGACACTTTGTGACCTTGAGCAGATGATCCCTGCTATGCGTGTTTTCCTTGTACCTACCTCATTATGGTTTTTGTGACCCAAAGGAAAAAAAAAATTGAGATGAATCTATATACTTTGTGTTCAATGACAAATGAGAACAATTCTAATTCTCATGATGAGAGTATTTCAAGTAATTCTGTACTTCAAAGCAGTACTCAGAAGTGCCATCATACCGGTTGGGTAGGTATTGCTGTCCTCATTTCGTAGAGGAGACCACTGAGGAGAAATAACTTTGCCACAAAGCTTGTGAGCTACTGAGCCAACTTTGAACCCGTGCTGCCTGTTTCAGGAGCCTGTGGTCTTGTCTGGCTTTCTCATCTAGGCTTATACACCAGGATGACCACAGGTTATACGTGCATACCTGCCCAGGCCTCCCTCCAATCTGGTGGGGGGACTCTTGCTTTGGGAAAAGTACCACAGTTGATTCTTATGTACAATCAGGAGTTGAGATTATCCGGAGCATCCTGTTTTCTTAAATGGGTTCAGCTTTATAATTGTTATTTATGTGTTAGTTGTAAATAATAACTCAGAGCTGTTAGAGTGTTTTTTTTCACTAATAAACTTGGTTTACTTTTTAAAATTAAACAAACCAACTTTTAGACAAGTTTACATGATATCTGTGCGATGGAAATAAACTACTCGTGATATAATTAAGTTCCTTATCACCGAATTATTCCATTTGGCCTATGTTTTATTTGCAGGTTGTTCAAGTTGAATTATATTGATGTTAACATGATTTTTGGATCAGCATAAGATACACTGACATATTTAGGTTTTCCATTTAGTGGAAATGACAACAGATCATCTATAAATACAATTTTTAATAGAGCTTATAAATACAGCTACAGACTCTTATCAAAGAGTTAGTATTAGGAATAACCGTAGTTCTGAACCCGAGAATGTGGCCTGTACTAGTGGTAAGACCTGAGTTCAGGAGATTTAGAACCTATTTAAAGGGATCCATAAAGAACTGGTCATTGTTCGCTCTAAAGGAGAAACGGTGTGCCAAGGAATATAGTCCCTGTGCATAGCGCCAGCTGCATGAGTTCTTCCAGGTGGCTTTACATCACTGGCTTTCAAACTAGAACACTGGAAAGCTTTTAAAAGTACTGATGCCTCAGGGGTGGCTCAGTTTAAGCAACTAATTTCGGCTCAGCTCATGATCTCGCAATTCACGGGTTCCAGCCCCGTGCCAGGCTCTTGTGCTGACATCTCAGAGCCTGGATGGAGCCTGTTTCAGATTCTGTCTCCTCTCTCTGCAGCTGCTCCCCGCCCTGCGCTCTGCCTCTCTCTCAAAAACATTAAAAATACTGATGCCTTAGCCTCATGGCAGACAATTGAATCAATCTCTAAGGATGAGTCTACACTGTGAAATGAAAGTTGGCCCACAATACGCCTTAAAATAACAAAATCTTGGGCTGCTTCTCCGAACAACGTAAAAGTAAGGTTTAGAATGTTGCAGGGGGCAGTGTTCTTGGTGGGAGCCATACAGGCTTCTGTCCATTCCGAGCTATGGGATCAAAATGTAAATGTTTCAGCTAAATGAATTCATGTAATAGCTAAATGTCTAATTAGATTAAATGGATAATGATTTAATATAAAAATCCCCCGCAGTTCTCTATTCGTGTCGAATTTTAAACTGTGATAAAGGTATCTGGTTAATTTTTCAAAAATGGGGAAGAGCTCAATGTAAATCCACCAAATTATATTTGCAGAAGAGTAGACCAAGGATAGAGTGCAAGTTCACAACTGGAGAAGAGCTCTTCTTCCCTATGTACCTGAAGTAGCTCATGTGATCAGAAACTCAACCTTGGTTGAGGCTCACTTGGGCCAGCTTTAAACAACCACTTGACCCGGAATCATCAAATGCAATTAAAACCAGTAAACTAGCCAATCCTGTGTTTCCATTTTAGAAAGTTAAAAAAAAAAAAAAAGGTTAAAGAAAAGAATCTTATAATTTGTACATCCACTGCAAGGGTGCACAATTGTTGCAGATTTGTCTGCTTACAGTAGTTCTCACGGGGGAGCAGAAGTGCTGTTTAACACTGGCCTGTGCTTTTGACACTTAGAGTTGGCGAGATTTGTCAGGAGTTGGTCAGTCTGAGGATCTGTTCTTCCACAGACTGAGTTAAAGCCTCAGTACCCCCAAAGTCCACAATCTGACTTGTTTTGAGGCAGAACAAGGGTATCCCTTGTTATAAATTTTTGCCACTTTAGCCTTGGGAAAATCCACCTACCTCTGGATTAACTCACAAAATATTGTCTGACAATTGTGTATGCGACCTATAGACACAAAATAACTTTCCGGAATCATTACATAGCCCTTTTAAGAATAAGAAAGACAGTATTTTTTAGTGTGTTCCATGAAGAACAAATACCTTTAATTTAATGTTGATGACTTGGAAAAAAATGTTTCTTGGTCTAGGACTTTCACCAATGACTTCGTACTCCAACTAGAGCAGATGCCAGAAGCTGTTGACCCATGGCAACTGGTACTGGGGAATACCATCTGCTCTTAGTGATTCTAGGGCTAAAATAGTTCTCTGAAATGAAGGGCTATAGTACCGAGTAATAGACACATACGCGTATATACATATGACATATATGCTCATGTATCATCTTGTGTTTACATACAAATGTTAAGTGAAACACTTCCAAAGCTGGGAGGAGCACAAAACTTCTTTTTAAATTCTACAGGCTAATTAAATGTTGCAAATAGAACAGTGGTTTCCATGTGAAAGGTGCAACGCTGACGATGTCAGTATGCCTGGGGATGCAATTGACAGAATTTTATGGAAAGTATTGATTGGAGTTTCAAAACTATATAAAATATGTGGGAAATAGTTCTTTAGTCCTTAGACTTTCAGAAGATTCATAAATCAAGAACAGATTTGTAAGTTTATGTGGTGCTCTGCCAAAATTTGGTGTGTACTTTTTTAAAAAAAAACTAAGTTTGGTGAGTACTTATTAAACACTGTAATTACATTGAACCTTCCGCTCAGTGTGTATCCACCACTGCAGTCTGTTTTTCTCTGATTCAGCTTGGCCTGAAACTGGGATTTTATTTTGTAGCTGTGATCATTAGAATTGCTGTTTCTTCCAGGATCGTGTCACTTCATGGGAATAAAGGATTGAAAGGAGCAGCAGTGACGTCCTCTCAGAAGAACTGCTTAGTTTCTCACTTGTAACCACCGTGGGCCGATTTGAAATTGTCCCTGATTATCCACTTAACCAATGGAGTCACTGTCTGGGCCAAGTGAAAATCACAGGCTCGTTTAGCTTCCTCAAAGTAAGAGCAAAATAAGTTTTTTCATATCGGTGGTACCCCTTATTTCAGACCACCTGAAAAACAGACCTCTATCACAGAAGAACAATTTCAAAAACAAGCCTTGTTTTTGTTTGGTTTCCTAAAGGATTACAGAATAACTAGCAATGACTCTTTCTGGCATATACGGTGCGTCTGTCTGTGATAACCCAGCGGGGGCGGGGACGGGGCACGGGGCCCGCCTTTCAGCTTTATGTCTTGCAAGTTTCCATCCTTCACAGGTGGGTGTCGGTGAACGTGGTGTGTTCCTTAGTCACAGAGCTGAAACCCTTGATGGCATTCATCAGGTCCTCTTCATCCACATACTGAAAAATAAGCCAGTCATCAGAGTTAGGACATTCGCTATCAGTAGTATTTGCCATTGATTGATTGTGGTATCAATTTAGTATAAAAAGTACTCTGTAAGTATTTTGTTAAAGGCTAGTATTATGCTCAAATCCTTAAGGCATGGTTTGAGATTGTCCTGCCTTAAGTTTACCTAATTGAAAGGATCACATGTACACATGAACTACGGACTAATCCAAAATGTCATTTGAGTGTTATTAAGTGCCGTATTTTAACTTTCTAAGCCTCAGTTTCCTCATCTGTCAAGTGAGGAGATTATATTTTATTTTATATTTATATTCATGGATGTTATACACACATCCACACACACACACACACATATGTATATACATTTATATACTTAAGATTTGGTTCAGGGGTATCTGGGTGGCTCAGTTGGTTAAACGTCCGACTTTAACTCAGGTCACGATCTCATGGCTTGTGAGTTCGAGCCTCACGTCGGGCTCTGTGCTCAGAACCTGGAGCCTCCTTCAGATTCTGTGACTCCCTCTCTCTCTGCCCCTCTCTTGGTCATGCTCTCTCTCTCTCTCTCAAAAATAAACAAACATTAAAAAAAAAGATTTGATTCAAACTGTAAGCAGAAGAGACAGAATGCATGCTGTTGTGCTTCCCACTCTCTTACTGTATTTTGTATTTATTGAATAGGGCTAGTAACATTGTTTGTAAGGTTATAACGAACAGATTATTTTCCAGGTTTTGCATCTTCGAAAACTTTCATTAAATTGCTTTGCATATTGTCTATTGCTAGTACTGTCAAAAGCAAGCAAAACTGGCAATAGAGCATAAGAGTGAAGAATGGGGCTTCTGTAACCAAATGATGGTTTTAAGATCCCAATTCCATCGAAAAACCACTGTGTATCCTTAGGTAAGGGCACACATGCATCTTAGCCCTCTATATGTTATGTTGTCCCCTATAAACTTGTCCTTTTCCATGTCAGATATGATCAATTAACAATTCTTTAGGTTTCAACCTGATGTAATTATTCCTGCCGTTTAGAATCTTTAGATCTGGAATGGAATCATGGAATTCGAGAGTCATAACGATGTCAAGCAGGCCCACAATTTTAAATGCACATTGTAGATCATTGTCCTGAACAAGCCAACACTGTGCATTTTTCATTGTGATTAGAACCTGGAACCAGGAAACTTGCCCTATTCCTTGCCATTAGTTAAGAAAGTCTTCATGGAAGTCCTCAACTTTTCAGCGAAGGAAAATTGAGTACTTAGATGAGAGGAAGACTCTAAAGGCAGAAGTAGACGGTTGGAAGACATGGAAGTGAATCAGTCTGCTCTGCAGAGCAGGTGAGTTCTTAGCTGGTGATCTTTCCTAGCTAACTACCCCAAAGGAACAGTTCTCCAGCAGTTGTCTAGGTAGTCGGCATAATGCAGAAGGTTGATTGTTGGTAAAAACTATAGGGTTTTAGCCATTTCAGCCACTAGGGACTTAAACAAAATATTAGATATTAATGAGGTTAACTTTCCAAGAGTCAGTTATGTGTATCCACTGGACTGAAATTATGAAAGATGAAGTTCATAAACAGTAATACCTTTATTTATCATGATTTTCTGAGTTTCTTGGAAAAGAACCATTGAGCCTATTGAAAGAAAGATTTTCTCCTCTAACCATAAACCCAAAGGAAAAAGGTGATGCACTTTTTTTTTTTTTTTGGTTGTTTCTCTTGTAGACCAGTTCCAATGTTCCCAGTCGCCTTCTGCCCAAGGTAATAGAGTATAGCCTGTTTGTCTCTCCACCTACTTGATGAATTCATTTTTTTGAGCATCTGATGTTTGCAAAAAGAATGAGACAAAGTTTCTACCCTGCTCATCAAACAATTTTAGTTAACACTAATAAGTAGGTCATTATAAAATACTTGAGCAAATGGTCGGAGAGATGCAAAGTGCTGGGAGGCAGCATTCAATGAGGACAGGACGCTCCATGCCATCCATTTACCAATGTTCTTTCGGGAGGTTGATCAAAGGCTCTGGATAAGGAAACCCACTCACCAATCCACTATCGTGGCCCATGATGGTTTCCCACAATGAGTCATCGATCAAGACTTTCTTGTCCTGAAAGTCCATGAGTTGGCTGACACTGCGGTGGAGAGAGCCTTGGGAATAAGTTTGGCTTATTTGGCTCTGACTTGGGATCCGAAGTACGGATATGCTGCGGTTGCTTCTGATACTGATGGGTGTCCCAGACCGGGGAATTTTGGTATCAGCTAATCCCTGAAAAGAAAGTTGCTGTTGGTGATTACTGTCTAAAGAAAATGGATTTGCAATGGGACGGAAAATGTGTGTCACACATCGTCAATGAAGGGAACATTCCATTTCCTCCTTCAGAACAGCTTGTCTGGAATACCGTGGCCCCTGAGTTCTTGGTAAGGGTGAGATGATAAACTAATAGTCGTATTAGACATCAGTGTTCTTAGCACCTACAGGATGTATGCGCTAACGCTTTGGCTCTTGTTTCCTGGAGACAAGGGTGGGCTGCATTGCAAAGTGGTGAGGTGAAGGAGATAGAGGTTCGGTTAACAAAGTAATCCCTTCGTGAGTGTCACCACTGAGCCTGTGTCTTGAGATCACCGCTTTTCCCAGAGCAAAGTTAACAATGGTCTCTTATGGCTGCCAAGTGAACACAGTTGGATTATATTTTAAAATCCCTGGATTTGTGTAGGAAAATGGACTCTCCCCACCCTCTCTTCTCATTCATATTGTTCTATTTGTTATAAGACTCAGCCATCAAAATAGGTCTGTGGGGCGCCCGGGTGGCTCAGTCAGTTAGGCATCCAACTTTGGCTCAGGTCATGCTCTCACGGTTCGTGAGGTCGAGCCCTGCATTGGGCTCTCTGCAGTCAGCGCAGAGCCCACTTCGGATCCTCTGTCCCCCTTCTCTCTGCCCCTCCCCACTCTCTCTTTCTAAAAAAATAAACATTAAAAAAAATTAGTAATTAATAAATCACCAGGCACCTGTGTGGCTCACTTGGTTAAGTGTCTGACTCGGTGCTGACAGAGCCTGGAGCCTACTTCGGATTCTGTCTCTTCTCTCTGCCTCTTTCCCACTTGCACCCTATAACTCTCTCAAAAGTAAGTAAACATTAAAAATAAAAAAATATGATTTAAAAAATTAATAAATCAGGTCTGGTATTAACATCAGAAAGACAAAGGCACTATGTGATTAGAGCCTACAATGTGCCATAAGAAAATCTAGCTGCTCTAAACATCTGAGGTTTGATTTAGCTGTTCCAATCAATGAAATGTTCCTGCTTTTCATTGTGTGTGTAGTCAATGCATCATGCACAAGATCATGCATTCACGCAGCACACGAGGTACCTCCAAGTGCATGGTGTAACTTTTTAGGGTAACATTGCTTGACACATCAGATATATCAGCCACAGAGTCAAACTGAGAACAGAGAGGGAGGCATCAGTCAGCGTTTAGAACAAACAAAATTACCATCAAACAAATTCTTTGTGTTTCTCCAACAATGACATAATCATACAATCATTCTGAGATGCATCTCAGGGTGTGTATGTGTGTGTGTGTGTGTGTGTGTGTGTGTGTGTATTTCTGCCATTAAAATTGCATGGTGAGTGGAATGCAATGGCTTAGTGTTTCAAGTGAGTTCTACTGGAGTTATTTGTTTAGGGTTGCAGAGCATGAGAAGATCTTCAGGCAAGTAAGTAAACTGTAAGTCAAACCTGCACTTAAACTTAGCTATACTTTATGCTATGTGGTCTTGAAAATGTTAACAAATCATAAAAGCCTCTCTCATTCCCTGGTATCTCTGTCCCCGTCTCCTCTGTGAAGTCAGATTGGAGCCTAACATCCTTTGCCAGTATGTGTCTTGTGTCAAAAGGTTTCTTACCTATTCAGAGGACAGGAGTGCCCGGGATAGGAGCTTGTCGTGTGTGTGTGTGTGTGTGTGTGTGTGTTTCAGGGGTAGCTCTCATCGAGCTACCCAAGTGTACAGGTGGATCTGAGACCCTGAGCAGGTAACTCCAGCTTGATCCTGTTCAGAATCTTACCCATTTATTCTGGGGTCCATAGATAACAACACCGGCTCTTTATTTGGTTCTAATAATGCAAATTATCCTCTCTTTAGTGTGGTTAACCTTCACTAACATTCTTCTATGTGCCCAACTTCGTGACACCAGCTTATGTTCAAAAATGTTTTTTAAAAGCAACAGAAGGAGGCCTGCAAGTACCCGGTTATTACCCGGGTAGGATTAACTTAGGATACAGTGGGTTCCGGGAACACTGCCCAGGGCTGTGGGACACTCCAGATTCCACTTCTGCTAACCCTCTGGGCCCTGTGACCGATACCCTCAATGCTGAAGAGCCAATGTGGGAGCCCCGAGCCCCTGGCAGCCAGCCAGTCCCCCCGACCCCTGCCTCTCCTCACACCTCGCTTGGCCACTTCGCAAAAGTAACCAGTTGGGAGCCACTCTGCTTTCCCCTGACGGTAAGGGGTATATGAGAGTAGGGTGTTTCCACTCTTTTGCCTGCCTGTCCCAGTGGACATCTGGCCTCAGAAGCAGCTTGGCTTGGGTTTGGCAGGAACTGTAAGGGCTAATCAGCACCCCTTACCTCTTTTGTGTTTTGTGTTTTGTTTCTTACTGTGGTAAGTACACTAATACGAGATCTCTCTTAACAGACTGGGTGACAATACAGCATTGTTATTAGGTACAATGTTGTACAGTGCATCTCCAGAACTTCTTCACCTTGCATCACTGACATTTTATGCCTGCTAATTAGCGGTTCCCCATTTCCTCCTCCCCCAGCCTGGCAGTCACTCTATTTTGCTTCCGTGAATTGGACTATTTTAGATACCTCACGTAAGTGCAATCATGCAATGTGTCCCACCTGTTTTTCTTGGTTATAGGACTGCACCCACTGCTTACGGGAATTGTATTATATGTATTACATTTTTAATTCGTTTATGGCTATTCTCAGAGTATTGTGTGTCCAACTTCCTGAGTGCTGGTTGGAGTGGCAGATTCTTTGGTTTCTTCCTCGCGAGGTTCAGGTCCTGCTCCTATGTGATGCTGATACTGATAGTCCACGGGCCTCACTTTGACAAAACAAAGCTTGACAAGACTCGAGAGGACCATGAGCAATGGTGCCATCCAGAGTACCTTCCATTTGGAATGATGTGATTGCTTCTTGACCCCTCAGTTAGCCAACTGGGCAAAACTCGATTCCTCCTCTGCAAGGATTATAAGACACTGATGCCTGCCTGTAGGATATGGGTCAAGAGACAGGAGACTTGACCCCTGAAACGAGTTACAGACACTAATGCTATGCGGTAGGTTTTCCTGGAAGCACACTTCATGTTACAGAGTAGATGTACCCGCAGAGCTCTGGAAATTTCCTCCCACGTTCTCCATGCACTCTGTATACCCCAGGGTTGATTTAGTTGATGTCGCCAGGCTAGATATGTCTCAGGTCTTCTTGGCCTTTCCATGCACTTCTGAATTCCAGAAGTGGGGATACATCTTTTGTCTAAGAACATGGTTTCCATGGGGCACCTGGGTGGCACCGTCACTTAAGTGTCTGACTTCTGCTCAGGTCATGATCTCATGGCTTGTGAGTTTGAGCCCTGTGTCGGGCTCTGTGCTGACAGTTCAGAGCCTGGAGCCTGCTCCGGATTCTGTGTCTCTTGTCTCTCTCTCTGCCCCTTCCCTGCTCATGCTCTCTCTCTCTGTGTGTCTCTCAAAAATAAATAACCATTAAAAAGTAAACAGAAGAACACGGCTTCCTCAGAGAGAGAAAGTTACTCTTCAACAAGGGCAAACTTCAGAGTGTCTGCTCTTCAGGGAGAATCTTCTGATGACTATACCCTGAACATAAGCGAATGGCTGATGGTTTGAACTGGCCACTCAATGTTCATTCATTTCACAAATATTTGATGCGAGGCACTGTTCTGGGTGTTGAGGTGCAGCAGTAAACGGCCCACAAAATCCCTGCCCTCAGGGAGCTTCCATTCTACTCGAGGAGTCAGACAAGCATGTCTGCCACCGTGTCATGTGATGGCTGTCTGGAAAAGGACTAGTGGACAAGAAGCCAGGGAATTCTATCTCTCACAGAGGGGAGGTGACATCTCTGCAGAGACCTGAATGAAGTGAGAGTGTGAGCCACCCAAGAGGAGAGCAGGAGCGATGGCCCAGCCAGAGGAGCTTGATGTGCTCGGGGAGGAAGGAGGCTGGAGGGCCGGAGAGCAAGGAGAGGGGGATGAGGTGTGGTTGGTGAGAGCTGAGGCCCAGGCCATGGGAGACATTGTCTCCACTTCTCCACCACCAAGTCACTGTCCCCTGGCTGCTCCCCACCCCACACACAAACCATGGGCATCAGAGGGGTGACTCCCCCTCTGTGCCCCCCATTTTCACTACTTGGGCATCACGATACACCTTTGTCAGTGCCTTCGACACTGTTCGTGGCTGTGTCCTGCACAAATGAAGAGATCTGGATGGAACACAATGCTCTTTGGTTGACTTTCCTCTATTGTTTGAAGTGTTAGAACTCAAGCAGTTTGATCAGGCTTCTGTGCATAATTTGGTGCCGCTGTGATACTGTGATTTATAATAAATATATATTTGGCCTTCAGCCCAATTTCTGGCACAGGACTACTGAAACCCTTGGAATTTCCTAAGAGATGAGAGCCACAAAGGTGTCTTTTGTCATGCTAATGAGGTGATTTTCCAGGGAACTACCTAAAGTTGGGGGCTGGTTATCAGTAGAACCAACCCTGTGATAAGGGTGTGGAAATTTCGGTCCCCGCTCAACCTCAGCTCACCCCCCACCTCTAAGGAGGGGAGAGACTGGAGGTTGAATCAGTAGCCAATGGCCAGTGTTGACCAAGCGCAGCTAAGTGATAAAGGCTCCATTACACTCTGTCCTATCCATCTCTTCCATCTGCCTGTTCCTGGGTTCTCTCCTTTTATAATAAACTGGCGATCCAATAAGCAAAATGTTTCCCTGAGTTCTGTGAACCGCGCTAGCAAATGAACTGAACCCCAGGAGGGGTCACTGGAAACTCTAACCCATAACTCAGACCCGTAGGGTCTGTCAGAACCCCGGGTGACAGCCTGGACTTGTGACCCGGTGTCTGCAGCTGGAGAGAGGGGACCGTCCTGTGGAACTGAACCCTTACCTCATGAAATACCTCGGACGCCATCTCTCCCCGTAGGTAGTGTCAGAACTGAGTTGAATTGTAGGACACCCACCAGGTGTCAGAGAATTGCTTGCTGTGGGAAACTCCGCCCACACTGGAACTGGTAATCACAGTTTTAGCTGCACAGGGTGGCTACTAGCTCATGTGGAACCTTTGTGCAAACTGCAGCGAAGGTGATTTCTCAGGCAGAGGCAGCCCTTTGGACGCATGGCTTGGAGAAAAGACTGGTGCCTGGTGGGAGTTAGAACTTGCAGTCTTTCCTCCTCCGAGTAGACACAGCCCCACACCGCAGAGGGGACCTTCAGAGTCAGTCACGTTTCCCCCTTCAGCGAGTGCTCTGGGCCTCGATCTCCCTGCACCACCATTTGTGTGACCTCACCCCCTAGACCTCTGACCTCCTATCTTGGGACTGGGTGGTCGGGAGCTCTGAGGAGCCATCCATTCTCGGTGGCCCAGAGTGTCACAGCCAGGGGACAAACTGAGCACTGCGAGCACTTTACTCTCTCCCTAGACCCCCTGTTTATTTCTAATCCCCACAAGTGGCACAGTTATATAATCTGTAAATTCCCCCATTGATTTCAACATACCACCCTTCTCCACCAGCCCCTGATTGACAACGTTAGAACAGAAATATTCATCCCTGGCTGCACCTTAGAATCACTTTTGGAGTGAAAAAAGGAGATTACCAATCCCCAGGCCCCACCCAAAAGTGATGAAATCAGACTTTCTGGGAGAAGGCCCAGGCAATGGCATTTTAAGAAGCTTTCCCAGGTGTCTTCATCCACTCGGGCTGCTTTAATAGAATCTCACAGACTGGGTGGCTTCTAAACAACAGAAATTATTTCTCAAGTTCTGGAGGCTGGGAAGTCCAAGATCAAGGTGCTGGCAGATTGAGTGTCTGTCAGGTGCCTGCTTTCTGGTTCACAGGTGGGGGTCTGGTCTTCTTGCTATGTCCTCACATGGAAGAAGGGACAAGAAAGCTCTGGGGGCCTCTTTTAATAAGGTCACTATTGGCCTCCCGTGGTCCCCATATTTTGTCAAACATAACTGTCATCTAGTCCCTTGTTATTATGACTCTGGAGACATTTCCCTTTACATAAACGCACAAGCCCAGGGAGAGGGAAATGGGGCCCGCCTTCAGAGACCTACCCCATGGGTTTCCCCCGGTGGATAGACACTCAGTGGAGACATTCTCTTCTGAAGAGGTACTAAGGGAGGTCTCTCTCTGATATACGGTTCTTTGTGGATTTTTCTTTGTAGTATCAGAGACAGAAAAATGGCCAACAAGATCAAGCCCAGCATTGCCATTAACACGATGAACCATAACTGGCTGTAGAACTCGGTGTTTTTCCTCCCCGATCCTCTCTTTTCTCCAGGAGTTGTCAGAACCAGGCCTGCAAAACCCAGGGGCAGAAAAGGGAGATGTTATTTCAGAAGGCAATTTTGTGATCCCTTGCCCTGTCGTTTGGTAGTAAATTGGAAAGGAGTTTAAAGCAGTTTGTCTCATGGTGCTGGTTTGTACTCGTGTTCAGGCCGGGAAGCGGTGCGGTGTGTCTTCAGGGGCAGGCTTACGGCCCTCAGGAGACCTTGCCGACACTCCTCAGGCTGGAAATCACTGCTGCCTTTGCAAGTTTCCTGGGAGAGACAGGGGGAAGGGGAGGAGGAGGGGACATTTAAAAGGGGTTACCAAGTAACCTTGAGGAATGCCTGCTTCACCGCCGTGGGCCCTGAGAGCCAAGTGTTTTCCTGGGCGACGGATTCTGGTGAGGGGCCATCCTGACCACTGCTGCAGAGACCCTACTGGACACACAGTGCCGAGGAGATCCGGGGTCCCCTCACTTCATGCAACAGCCCGGTGCCTGAGAAGTTCTGTGCAAACCGGATTTGAAACATTAGATCCTACTTTCTATTGTGATGGAAACAGCCTGTGCTTGCCATCTTGTTGTCTTTATATTTCTGGCACCCTGGCCTCTCTGTGACCTTGTCAGGCTCTGCGAGTCGCCACTCAAGTGCCCTCAGAGCCTCCCCTGGGAAGAGGTCCTTTGGCAATAGGACCACTCACGCTTGACTTCTGCGCACGGGGGACAGTCCAGTGCGTGTGATGCCCTGCACGTGAGGCTAATCACAGGAGCTCGTATTTACGGAGCACTCATCGGCCCTGTGACTTACAGGACGAGGGCTGCGGAGTCCCACGACTATCAAGTCTGGGGGTGTGGGGGAAGCTGGGATGAGCCGGGCCAGACAAGAGAAGGGCTCATGGGGGACGCTGCAGGGCAGCGTGAAGCGGCGAAGTCAAACCCACGGAGTGGCGGTGGGTGTCAGAGACCCTCTCCAAAGGGCCGAACACGGTGGGCAGAAAGGAGGAGGAGAGGGACGAAAGTGGGGAAGAAATGTGTTTTGTTTTGCAGAACGAACAGCCCCGGCCCAGGAAACAGCTAACTGGGTGTTTTGCCCGAGAGCCCCTCACTAGGTGCTGACAGCCCTTGATGTGAGCAGCTTTGAGCAGGACTGGATGAGGACATAGGCCAGAAGCCCCCGGAGTCTTCTCGAACTTATCTTTAGCTCATTATAATACCAAGAGCTCCTCCTGTGGGTGTTTTCTGCCATTTTTTGAACACACCGTATTTGCCCTGGCATGTTGACATGGTAGGCACGTTCAATTGAACCAAAAATGCCTCTGTAAGCTCCCTGTCCCCACCCCTTAATATACTCAGTAAATGCTTCCTGCACTAACCCCCTGGGGAGACAGAGCGATCTCCCTGTCTCCTTTCTTGTAACAACAACAACACAATTCTTTCCAACACGTCCTCTGGTTGTGTTCAATTTGATGTAGCCCAAGCAGCGAACCCTGGAGCTGGGCTCCGGGGCCGGGCTGCAGACGTGCAGGCTGGTGTGCAGCTGGGAGCCAGGGAGCTGCTCTTCCAAAGCAAAGGCCTGCAGCCAGGAGGAAGGCATGCCAACAGACACAGTCACGAGTGCGTCTTTACTCCTTGGACAAACTCCGCCTTTCCACAACCCCAAGGACTGGCTGGGCCTGTGGGACACTTAAAACCCACATTTTCAGTGGAAGGGAGTGGAGAGGGGGCTTCAGAATTGGAGTAGGAGGGTTTAAGAGAGGGCGAGAAGGTGACTAAGACTACATTTCAAGCTCCGTAAGAGGAGCAACCCTACTTTGCTAACCCTGACTTGACTTATAGCTCTGAGGTTAAAAACCTCTCTCTGCCTCTCTGCGCCTCAGCTTCCCCATCTCTAAAATGAAGGGTTGGGGTCAAAGCTCTGCCAAGTTCCGGCAGGCAGGAATACCTCTAATTAGGAATCCAGGTGTGTTATTTGGACGAAGAAAACAAACCCCCCCCCCCCCCCCAAACAACCTTGGTTATTCACTGGAAGGGTTGAATTTCCTCTGGGTGGCACAGGGTTGTAACTCCAGAAACCGATCTGATGGGCCCGGTGGACCCCTTGCTTGGGAGGACACCAGGGAAGGTAGGGCAGCCTGCCTGAGGGAAGTCTCAAAAAGAAAACAGCTCTCAGATCAGGAGGAGGGAAATGAGGATTGGGAGACTTTCATGCTTCAAGGCTGCCTCAGGCAAGGGAACAGGAACATTTTAAAAGTTACATCATAAAATTAAAACTGACTATGGAAATTAGGTGGACAATACATCTTGGAATTTTCCATATCTTCTCAGGTCCTCAGTGTTCCTTCTCTCATCAGTGGAAACCTCACTTTGTATTCAGGAACCAAATACAGGTTTCCCCTGTTTTGTGGAGAGCTTACAATCAGGTAAAATCAGGACCATGTATCTTTATCCCTTCTCTTTTTTTCTTTTCAAAGTCCCTTTAATTTTAAGGGACTCCACCCAAGTGGGAGCTTCAAGGTTGGGATAGGGGACTCCAGAGGCTGAGCCTGAACTTCAAAGAAAATCCCAAACCAGAACTAGTGTCAGAGGTCATTCCTCCCGTGGAAGGATACTTCCCACCGACCTAGGAGACGGGACTGGCTGGATTTAGAGGTGGGTCAATCTAGGTTATGTGGTTTTTATTCAACTTGTGATCCTAATGCCTTACATCAGAATCATTGGGTGGGGCTTGTTTATATCTATTAAAAAAATTTTTTTAGTGTTTATTTTTCAGAGGGGGAGAGCCAGAGTGCAAGCAGGGGAGGGGCAGAGAGAGGGAGACACAGAATTTGAAGCAAGCTCCTGGCTGCCAGCTGTCAGCACAGAGCCCGACGCGGGGCTCTAACTCACGAGCTGCGAGATCATGACCTGAGCCGAAGTCAGACGCTCAACCCACTGAGCCACGCAGGCGCCCCTATTTTTATTTAGTTTTTAATTTTTCAAATCTGATGGCAGTTGACACACAATGTTATGGGCAGGGCTTGTTGAAAGAGCAGACTCCTGGGCCCTACTGACTCTGAATCTCTGCTGGGGGCCTGGGAAACTATATAATAAGCAAGCACACTGAGACGATCCGAGCGCACACTTACATTTGAGAACCACTGCTAAAGAGAAAGGATGGGGCCAGGAGTCAACAGAAAAACCACGTTCAGATTCTCAGCTGGGAGCTTGCGGGGTGTTCTTGGGTGAGTTCTGGTGTCCCTTAGGACTCCAGTGGCGCACTTCACTTGTGGACACATTAGAGTTGCTAAAAGAATACCGAATGAGGTCTATCCCACGGCTGCTATGGCATGAAATGAGATGAACTTTGTGGAAGGGACCGTTAGGTGTTGTAAAAAATTTCACATGGCATCCAGACACATGAAGTCTGGAAATAGAGAATCCTATTTGGTTTTTTTTTTTTTTTTTTTTTTAGCAGTTGAAATTATCCTTGATAACAATATATATATATTTACCTGTGTTTCAGAATTTTTGGACCTTTGTATTTTAAAAAAACCTACGCATGCATACCAATTTGATATAACATTAGTTACTGGAATTTAAAATAGGGTATCAGTCCCAATGCTGTTCAAATGGAAAAAAAATCTGGCATTTCTCTAACTCGCCCTTTGAAATTATAAAGTATTGCATGTGTTAGATTCAAAGATTGTGGGTAGAAGTCAATTTAAAAGATGCTCCATAAAAATTACAATTTCATCTCTTCAGCTAAATTACTTGGTAATGGCAATCAATCATCATCTTTTACAGAGAATGCAAGAGAAAAATCTCTCAAATTCACCATTTTAGGCTCTGAATCTGCAATATTATCACTATGATCAACACAAATTGGCATTAGAGTATTTTCTCTTCCTCTGATCTCTTTTTTCTGACGTCCTCTATAAATCACTTTTTTTTTTTTTTAACAAAGTCATATAGCTCTTTATTGAGAGAGCATTTGTGACTAGGAGAGAATTTAGTCATATTTCTGTGTCTACAATTCAATGACTTGGTATATTTTTTAAATTTTTTAATGTTTATTTTTAAGAGAGAGAGACATGATCTGGGGAGGGGCAGAGAGAGAGGGAGACACAGAATCCGAAGCAGACTCTAGGCTCTGAGCTGTCAGCACAGAGCCAGATGCAAGGCTCAAACTCACAAACCATGAAATCATGACCTGGCCTGAAGTTGGACGCTTAACCAACTGAGACACCCAGGCACCCCTGACTTGGTATTTAAGATGACTGTATACTTGGGGCATCTGGGTGGCTCAGTCTATTGGGTGTCTGACTTTCATGCAGGTCATGATCTCATCATGGTTTGTGAGTTCAAGCCCCATGTCAGGCTCTCCCTCTCTCTCTGCTCTCTCTCTCTCTCTCTCTCAAAAATAAACATTAAAATTTTTTTTAAAAGAGTACTATATACCCTAACTCTTTGCCAAAATAATTTACATGAGAACTTAAATTGTCGTGGAACAGTTCCTTCCATGCAGTCTATGAACATATTAGTACAAGGATACAAGAAACAAACGTATGATTGTTTCTTTCCCAAAATGAATAGGTTCTATACTAAGTATAATATGAGTTAAACGTTTACCAAATCCGGTGGAGGTATCATATTGGACCACGGGTGACTTAACACTTCCTTCATCTGTAGTGCAGATGACCTGGAGAAAGAAGGCTAGAAAAAAGATACAAGACTCAGTCATTCAACACCTACAAATAGTGGGCAGACTTTTAGAAGAGCAATATATCATAGCATGGGAAATCTGAGAACAGGTTTCCAGCGCAAGTTGTGAGGTTTTATCTTATATACACACTTACTTCTAATTTTCAAATTACCAAGAAAATAGCTATAATTAGCGTAATAATAGTATACATTTATAAGTAACAGAACTGAAGAAGAAGCTTAGAGGTTATATAGCAAAGAAAAAGAATGATCGGAAGAGTAAAGGAGACTACAGTGTATCTTATACTTCATATTGGTCTAAACCTGTTCTGGTAAAACTTACAGGTGCACTTTGCACTATGTGATCCAAAGTTTCTTTCTAAACAGGAGAGTTCAGGAAATTGAATGGTCTAAATACTTCTCTCAGGGCCAGGAACCTGAGAGAAGCAACTCTTACAGGGCCACACAGGTGGTTCGGTAGAGGCCTGCCCAGGAGTAGAACCCAGATCTCCCGACCATGGGTTATCTCATCTGCTTATCACAATGGCTGCCTAGGTAACCAAGAACTGTGACCAGGAGAATGTATAGCTGGATTGTAAAAATGCTTTGGATAAGTTTCAGATACTCTAAATGCGATCCTGGATCTCATTGTGTATCTGCACCTTTTAACAAACGTAAGTAGCATTTTCAAGGAAATTTAAAGAACTAAAAAGGCCACTGATGAATTCATTGCAGAAATCCAGAGTGCTTAAAATGGCTTTACATCTATTGGTCCTGTGGTCATATTGATCATTAGAAAATAGTACCCTGTAAAGCTTTTTCTCATTTCAGTTTAAAAATCAAACAGGAGAAGAACATGTAATTAAACAGGGAGAAACAGTTCAGTTTTCGAAGGAAAAGTGTTGTAGTTTGAGGAATGGATACCAAGGTTGGTTGAGGAAAGCCCTCAATCACAGACTAAGAGTTGGAGATGGTCATTGCCTGGTCTGTCTCTATTTGGATGTATCAAGAAAAATCTCCCAAGTCCCTGCAAGTGTATTATTTCAGGAAACCCAGACTACCTGTGGGTGCCATTTGTCTTGTGGACACAGCCTGTCCTGCAGTCTTGTCCCTTTGTGGGGCCATCACACAAAGGCACATAATGGCACTCATGCAGAAAATGGGAAGGGGAATCTTATTTTCTGGGAGCCGCAACATTTCCTCAAGAAGTGGCCACTTCCACCAGGACATTTTAATGAGTAGCATCTGCTGGTCACATTTCAGACTGAATATCTCATAGAGCCGGGAAGCGGAGTTCCTGACACCCTGCGAAATAGGAGTCAGAAACTAACTTTTGTCTGCCGTCCTTGGTATGTAGAGGGTGGTGTCGAAGCCACTGTATACACGCTGGCCTCCATCGGTCACCACGAACTCCTTCAGCGGGCCATTCAGAAGGAAGGAGCCACTCCAGTCTACACGCACCATAGACAAATTGCTGTCCACCAAAAACGGCACTCGGTACTGGGGCACTGTTGGGAGAAAGTTGTATATTCTAAAAATGGTAACCTCAGGGCTTGGCCCCTGGGTGGCTCAGTTGGTTAAGCAGCTGACTTTTGGCTTCAGCTCAGGCCATGATCTCATGGTTCACGAGTTCGATTCCTGCACTGGGCTCTGTGCTGACAGTGCAGACCTGCTTGGGATTCTTTCTCCTTTTCTCTCTGCCCCTTCTGAGCTCCTTCTCTCTTTCTCTTTCTGAAATAAACAAACTTAAAAAAAAATTAAAAATGGTTATCTCAGAGTGTGTGTGTATCTTTTTTTTTAATTTTATTTTTTCAAGTAATCTCTATACCCGATGTGGGGCTCAAACTTACAACCCCAAGATCAACAGTCACACACTCTACTGACTGAACTGGCCTGTATATATACATATACATATACATATATATATATATATATATATTTAAGTATAACACCTCCCCCCAAAATTGGCATTGCTGAAACCCTTCATATTTTCCTCTGTGTTAAAAAAAAACCTGGCATTGGGGGTGAAAAGAAAACCAATGGGAACATGTATGAGATGCTTTCTCAGCAACGTTGCACCTGCTTCCCCCCCCCCAAAAAAAATCAATGAAAAGCAGTGTTTTATGAAATAAAACTATTAACATACAATAGTTGTGCTTACCAACATAAGCCTGGAGCTCATATTTTGTTGCATTTTCCTTCTTTTAACGGGTGAAGTATCCTTAACACTATTAACTACAGTAGATTGCTATTTTTCATATCAAATCAATATTTATTGCTACAAAGCCCCAAGGACTAGATGAAGTTAATATATTTTTTTTCTCCAAACTAAACTGCTTAGATGGTGAATTATGTCCTTTTGGCACCCATTTATTTTTAAAGCTTTTTTTTGAACCGTTAGTTTGTTTTCTAAGATAGTTAAAAAGCCTTGCAAATAGCAATTCGAGTATAATAATTCATTGCCCTGACTAATCAATCAATAGCATAGTACATTAGTATATAATCAAGTTCAGGTCTCCTAAGTATTATATCAGATATAGAAGCAACTTGGTGTGCATTTTACAGGCATGTTCTTTTTTCATTTTTCAGCTCCTTACTAAAACGAAGGAAAAACAATCCTTAACTGAGGCTCATCTTTTAAATGAATAATTTTTGCAGAAACAAATGAAGGGTTACCATATCATCTTGTCAAGTCAGAAGAGATTTATTTCATGAGATCTCGTTTTCTCCAAAATAATCAATACATTTGTAACAGCATTAAGATCCATCCATATACTAAATTGGCTTTTAAGAAAAGAAAAAAGTGAGTGGTGGAAATAAATTGCATATCCTTTTTTTCTTTAGAAATTAAACCCATCTGTTGCTGATGTTAGGAAATATAACAAAATAAGGAATAATTATACCTTTGTGATCATAAGATTTAACCACAAAGACAACTTTGATTCTTATCTTTCAAAGCAAGACCTTTTCATAAAGCCATAAGAAAGTATTTCTGCAAATACCAAAACCATAGCTATCAAAACCTCTTTTATTTATTTTTTTTATTTATTTTTTTAAGTTTATCTGTTTTTGAAGGAGAGAGCATGCATGCACACACACAAACACACAAACACACGCAGGATAGACAGAGGGGCAGAGAGTCAGGGAAAAAGAAATTCCCGAGCAGGCTCCACGCTGTTAGTGCAGGGCCCGCTGCAGAGCTCGATCCCATGGACCTTGAGATCCAGACCTAAGCAGAAATCAAGAGATGGATGCTTAACCAACTGAGCCACCCAGGTGCCCCTCATACCCTCTTTTATTTTTTTTTTTTTAATTTTTTTTTTAACATTTATTTATTTTTGAGACAGAGAGAGAGCATGAATGGGGGAGGGTCAGAGGGAGGGAGACACAGAATCTGAAACAGGCTCCAGGCTCCGAGATGTCAGCACAGAGCCCGATGCGGGGCTCGAACTCACGGAGCGTGAGATCATGACCTGAGCTGAAGTTGGCCGCTTAACCAACTGAGCCACCCAGGCGCCCCTCAAACCCTCTTTTAATATGTTTTTCCAATACAAACTTCACAATGGAATATACTGTTGTATCTGTCTGTGGGTTCCCTCTGCCACTTAATTCAAAAGATTTCCACATCTCCCCTCCATCATAACAGCACAGATAAAGACAAGGTTTGTAAATAGTATAAAAATAGAAAGATAGGAGCTCTGAGGAAAGAGTGATTGAACAATCAAAATAACCAAGAATAATGAATTTGGAGACAGGAAATGGGAACAGTTACTATGCCCCCTGCACTTGATATGTTTTATCTCATTTAGTCTTCAAAACAATCTTGTAAGAGTTCTTAATTTTTCAGGTCAGGAAACTCAGGTTCAGAGAAGCCAAATTACTTGCTTAACCTCAGTGGCTTGTAAGAGGCCGAGGGTCTGAACCCAGACCTGCTAACCATAAAGCCCATGTTGTTTTGTTACAATCAATACACATCTATTCAAAGGAGCACAGTTTACTAATTCAGTTTATGGGTGCCCTGAATCATCCTGGCTCATCCTGACTGATACATATTTAGGAATTTTGTGAGCTGATTATTAAACCCAACCATTATTAAAATATATTATGTAAGCTGAAATAAATGATACTAAAACTAAGGTAATAAACACTCAACGTTCATAAATCCTTCATGATTTTGCTACATTGTATTATTATCTATGCTCTTGAGGTGGTTTATGTCTATTATGTCTGGATGGTGGAAATATTGCAGAGGAGGGCACCACTAGTCACCTCTTGCCAGCTCTGTGTTCCTTGGAAAATCGAAATTAGCCACGGTGGGAGTATTTACACCACGGAAGTTGGCAAGCACTTCCAATCATTTTCTCTCAAGAAGCCCAGCAGTTAAACTATGCCTCACTTTGTTCTTGCCCTGAAGGTGTAGTTAAGGCAGAGGGGGCTGAATGCATTGCTAATACCTCTCCAGACCCATGTTACTATAAAATTACAAACACTACTTTCAAAGTACTTTATGATTTGTATTTCTGATCCATATTTTTTCTCTTAAAAGTAGCATGAATGGTATTTGAAAACCCATATGATAGAGGCGCCTGGCTGGCTCAGCCTGTTGAGCACCTGACTCTTGGTTTCAGCTCAGGTCATGATCTCACGGTTTGTGAGTTCGAGCCCCACATTAGGCTCAATGCTGCTGGTGCGGAGTTTGGTATTCTCTCTCTCTCCCTCTCACTCTGCCCCTCCCCTGCTCTCTGTCTCTCTCTCAAAATAAATAAACTTAAAAAAAAAAAAAGAAAACTTATATGATAGCCATTTATTGTATTTTTCCATGTCTGTGGGTCCAGTAAAGTGGATTGAGTGAGCCCTTTCCTCCCTTGGTGCTACTCCAATTTGGAGTCACTTCTTCTATGTAAAGGAAGAAGAGAAAACAAGGAAACCTTTTTTTTTTTTTTTAATGTTTATTGTGTGTGTGAGAGAGAGAGCAAGCAGGGGAGGGGCAGAGAGAGACAGAGAATCTCAAGCAGGCTGCTGTGTGCTATCAGCACAGAGTCTGATGTGGGGCACAAACTCAAAAAAAAAAAAAAAATCATGACCTGACCCGAAATCAAGGATCATGACCTTAACCAACTGAGCGCCCCAGGAGCCCCAAGACAGCAAGGAAATCTTATATCTGTTCACTGTGGGTTTTTTTTTTTTTTTTTTTTTGAGCCTAAGGAAAAAAAATCTGGCAAAACTAAGCTCGATGACTAAAAAGAGAATTGGTTAACAAAACTGCAAACCTCACAGAGCTGTTTTGGCCAGGCCTTCTGGCCAGTAAACACACACACACACACACACACACACACAATGGGCTTATGGATATATTATGAAGGGGAACCACTTCTGAAGGGTGGTGACTATGTTTTGTCTCTCTCCTTGTACAGAGTAGCGTTTTGTTTTAATTTTTTTTAATGTTTATTTAGTTTTGAGACAGAGAGAGACAGAGCATGAATGGGGGAGGGTCAGAGAGAGAGGGAGACACAGAATCTGAAGCAGCTCCAGGCCCTGAGCTGTCAGCACAGAGCCGGACATGGGGCTCGAACCCACAAACTATGAGATCATGACCTGAACCGAAGTCGGACGCTCAACCAACTGAGCCACCCAGATGCCCCCAGAGTAGCATTTTTTATTAGTAGACCAGAATTCCTTTTACTGTGTCTTCACGTCGGGCTTAAGTATTTCTCACGGTTCCTTTTGGGTTTGAGAAGGGCAGATAGTGAGAGGAACAGGCAGAAAGATGAAGGAGGGTGCACATTAGGAAAGAGGACTTCAACTACCTCCATTTTGACTTCAGTCTGTACTTTCTAATTGATTAAATTCTTCCCAGCTTATCTCTCAACTCAGGCAAAAGGCGAGGCAAAGCACCCTGTGGTAAGAACCAAACCGTCCCCTCCAGCAATAAGGACCCCCGGAGCCGGCAAGACCTCGCTTGACTGACCCCAAGACAATGGTTGACCTGACCTGTACTGCCACCTGCATGTCCCCACCAACCTTTGTCCCACATTTTCCTTACATGAGCCTGGAAGTGTTTTCAGCACTTTGGAGACAGGCTTCCAATGCGTGGTGGCCTCATTGAAATAAATCCCTTTCCTGTTTCACCCCCTCCCTCGACTCTCTGCTTCCGGACTGTGTCAGTGGCTGGTGGCCCGATGTGCTCTGTTTGGGACCCCTGGAGCCAGATGTTCTTGTACCCCCATGCCACGATTATGGTTACACAGTAGACATTACTGAGAATCATTGCACTTTGGATTATGGTGCAAGTGACAAAGAATGCAGATGGTGTGGCAGCAACAATAAACGCGAGAAGTTTGGGTGCGTTCACTCACTCATAGAGCAACACACGTTGGGTGTTCAGACCTGCGGCCCAGGGCTGGAGTAACGTAGAGAAAGTGAGGCCTGAACGGGAAGCAGATTACAGGAAAGATGCCAGCTGTGTCTGGGGCTGTCGCATTTGGGCGGAGGTGAGGAAGCGGGGTGTGGGCGTGTGGGGGGCTGGGTTTCAAAGCAAAGGACTCGGGGAGCAGGTGGCCTTCTGGGAGTTGGCCTTCGGAGCTGAAGCCTGGGAGAAGATGAACTCACTTCCTGAGGAGGGAAGACAAGAGGAGGGAAAGGGTAGAGAGGAAAGTTTAGGACTGAGATTGGAAGGGACCTGGTTGGTGTAAGATCAACCAACAGACTGACTGACACTGAACAGCCACAGAGGCAGGAAGGAGGACAGGAGAAACTCATGGAAACTAGGGGGACTGTTTTTTTTTTTTTAATGTTTATTTATTTTTTGGGAGAGAGAGAGAGAGAGAGAGTAGTGGAGGGGCAGAGAGAGAGGGAGACAGAGAATCCAAAGCAGGCTCCACATTGTCATCACAGAGCCTGACATGGGGCTCAACCCATGAACTCCTAGATCATGACCTGAGCAGAAACCAAGTCAGAGGCTTAACTGAGCCACTCAGGCGCCCCAGGGGGACTGCTTTTTAAAAAAGGACTGAGGGTCCCACTGCCTTGAATGTTCCTCGGAAGTCAGTAAGAGTGACTGCTGCTAAAAAATATCCCCTAGATGATCACTGTGGAGGTCAAGGGCAAACCTAGGAAGAGATTTTCACAAAGTGACGAGGTGAAAATCACTCTGGAGAACTTTAAAGGGTAAGTGGGAAGAAGGAAAATGGGCAAAGCCCTCGGAGAGCATCCTTCAGACAAGTTTTACTATGAAGGGAGGAGTGTGGGAGGGGAAATGAGGGAGAGAATCAACTGTGACTCTAATGTTTATTTATTTTTTTTATTATTTTGAGGGAGAGTGAGCGTGTGCGGGATAGGGGCAGAAAGATAGGGAAAGAGACTCCCAAGCAGGCTCAGCTTGGAGCCCAACGCGGGGCTCAAACTCATGGCCATGAGATCATGACCTGGGCCGAAATCAAGGGTCGGATATTCAACCGACTGAACCACTCAGGCACTGGAAAAAAGTGTGACTCTATCCAGGGTACACTGAAGATTGCAGAGAGGAGGCCGGTGGTCAGCAGGGAAGGGGGTGGGATTCAAAGCACAGGAGGTGGGATTATTTCGGGGAGAAGGACCACCCTTCCTTGTTGCAGACAGAAATGAAGCCGATTGCAGGTGGGTGGGAAGGGAGCAAATTACTGACCGGTGACCTCTCTTTTCCTGGTGAGTGTGGAAGCAGGGAGTTCTGTAGAGCATACAGGGAGAGGTGGGTGAGGACAGGAGGGGTGTGCAGTGGGGGAGGGTGGGAGGAAGTGGGAGGTTTGGGGAGGGAGGAGAAGGTCTGAAATCTTCATGACAGACCAGGGTAACATAGTGGTACTTAGCTGAGCGGGGTGATGATGAATTCAGAGGAATACCTCTACTTTCTAGATATGGAAACCGGCAGGTGACTTCAGCTCTGGCCTTACTTTGAGGCCACCTCATTGTACAGCTCCCAGAGCCTCAGTTCAGATTCCGGTCTATGTGAACGGCATCTTGGAATTGTAATGCACGGTCCACAGTCCTGCTTCAGTTCTGTCTTCCGTAAATTTAGATAACAGCACTTCCTTCATCGTCTTGTGCTGAAGACTATTTGTAAAATCCCTCAACAACGCCACGAACAAGCAAGTTCTCTCTAAGAGTGACCTGTTGCTCACATCTCCCGTGTTGTTGTTTAGACACATTAAGTTCTTTGTAGGAGGCATTGGCCTTTCATGAATATATAACTCTTACTTTAAAAAATGCCAATGCCATATACTGAAGATGAGATTATAATTTGACACAGTGTGGCTGGAAATCCAATTTGCAGTAAGTATCCAAAGACTTAAAATATTTACATTCTTGATGTAGTAAATTCCATGTATCAAAATTTAATTTGAAGAAAACCAGACATTCGAAGATTGGTACTTTTTACCGACTTTTGAACAAGGGGCACCATACCTTTTCTTTCCACTGAGCCCTGCAAATGATGCAGCAGGCTCTAACTATAAGTACTTATTTTATTCTCAATACTTTTGGTATTTTTTCATTTTTTAAATGTTTATTTATTTAGGGAATCTCTACACCTAACATGGGGCTCAAACTCATGACCCCTGAGATCAGAAGTCGCCTGCTCTTCAGACTGAGCCAGCCAGGCACCTTGTTTTCATTTTTGTCATTTTTAAACAGTAGACATATACGCCTTATAAATTCCGAAAAGGAATTATTTTACAGAAATGTAAGGAGGCCCCAATTAACTAGTGAATTGCCCTTCTGCTTTTCTTGATGGTGCCGTCCGTATCTCAATGCTTTCCGGAAATGCCTTCTGGATTATGCCATGTAACTTGAAAAGAAAAGGAGTGGCAAACTAAAAAACAAACAAATAAATATCATCCCAAATTTCCAGAGTTTGTCTATGTTCATCCTTGTTTGACTTCCTCTAAACTGGTTTTCACCCCACCACTACATGAAAACTCTTCCTAAATTTGTACTTAATCTTTATGTTATTAAACCCAAAGGGCATTTGTTCCCCCCCAATAGTCATCTTCATCGACGTCTCAGTGGTATTCGGGCACCTGAACACTCACCCAACCCTTTCCAAAGGCCAGCTGCCCTACTTTACGTGGCAGGGCTCCTACCTCCCTCTCTGGCTGATGGGGGCACAGCCACTTCTACTCACATTCTCTTTGGGTGACAAAGCTGATCCATTCGGAAGCCGTGCTGCCCACCTCATTGTGGGCCACCACCCTCAGCTTGTAGGTGGTGTAAGGCTGGAGGCCCTCAAGGCTGGCTGTCTGCCCTGGCCCCACGAACTTCGTCTCTGTTTGGCTGGGAGTGCACGCAGTGGCTGAATCCAGGGGACAAGCCACGTAGAGCTGAAGCTCATAGCTAGAACGAGAGAGCAGGCAATCAGATTAGTTTAACTTTCCTCTCAAACGGGGTGTATCTTGTGAGGAGACGTTTGGTTTTCGCGGAACTCACAAGCTCTTTCCGATTTCCGTTTGTGGGAAACTGCGCTCAGACACACTTTACTTAATGCCGTTGGAAATGAGCGGCGGATGTAACCGGAGAAGTGATAAGAAAAGTCACATGTGTACACGTGTTGCTGTCCAGCCAGCAACTAGCAATCCTTGTTGGTAGAGATAAGAGATTTGTCTCTTTTCAGGGAAGAGCGATAAAAGCGTTCTCCTCTGCTGAAAAGAAGGAATATCTTTTTTTCAAACAAACAAACAAGCAAATAAATACCGAACAAACAGTATCTTTTGTTCCAGATTATTTTGAGTAAAATCCCTCCTTTGTTTTTTCAAGCGGTGGTTCCTTACGGCATTTTAAATTAGATCAGGCAAATTCTGATTTACCACAGAAGTTTCTTATGTTCCAGCCGAGGCCCACAGAATGAATAATTCCAGGGAACCCTGAAGAGCGTACTCTTTCAATGAACGCAAACACATTGCCTAGTCTTTCTTATTTAAAGACAATGTGGTTGTTCACCTTTCTGTCGTTAGCTGATTTTATGATTTAAACACTTTTCAGGGAACATAAGTCAGTTTATTTGTCTATTTCGCTATAGGTATTTGTTCAATAAGCACGCCTTCCTTGGGCAGGGCTGGGTAGCTGCACGTCTGTATGCGTGTCTTATGTTGGCTTATTCATCCTTCTGTCTGGCCCACTACCTTTGAATGACACCATTGGGGAACAGAGGAGGACTCCACTGGAAGGCAGCTGTCCGTGAGGACAGTGTCTGGATCTGGGGAGAGGACAGTCCTGAGGGTGGAGCAGGATGAGTTCTCAGCTCTGCCGTTGGCCCTTTGCTGCAACAATTGAAGCAAGTGCAGGCCTCCACCCCGATGGAGTACGTAGTGAAGGGCTGCAGGCCGTGAAGAGTCTGCTGGGTGGCCATGCCTTCCGACAGCTGTAGGAAGAAAGGATACGAGGTGAGGCAGCGTCGCAGAGCACAGACAACAGACAAATGTTTATCGTGTATCCCACCTCCTATGAAGGGAGTGCCACGCCGGGTCACCTGGGAGGCACGCTATGGCATCTCGCGTAGTATTTACCCTCAAGGAATTGCCAATCCAGTTGGAGAGGCATATCTTAAACATGCGAAGAATGTAATGGTGTAATAGTTAGAAGTTTGAGGTAACAGGATAGAGATCACGAGGCACAATATTATTTAGCACCATAGAAAGATGTTAGAATATGGCACAGAACACACAACATGTATTTTCTTAAGTTTTTATGAAAATTCCAGTAAGTTCACATATAGTGTAATATTAGTTTCAGGTGTATAATTTAGTGATTCAACACTTCCATATATTACCTGGTGCTCACCACAAGCACCCTCCTTAATCCCCATCACCTATTTAACCCATCCTCCCACCCACCTCCTCTCTGGTAACCATCAGTTTGTTTTCTATTGTTAAGAGTCTGTTTCGGGGCACCTGGGTGGCTCAGTCGGTTGAGCATCCGACTTCGGCTCAGGTCATGATCTCACAGTTCGTGGGTTCAAGCCCCGCGTGGGGCTCTGTGCTGACAGCTTGGAGCCTGGAGCCTGTTTCAGATTCTGTGTCTCCCTCTCTCTCTGACCTTCCCCCCATTCATGCTCTGTCTCTCTCTGTCTCAAAAATGAATAAACATTAAAAAAAAAAAAAGAGTCTGTTTCTTGGTTTGCCTCTCTCCTTCTTCCCCCCATGATCATTTGCTTTGTTTCTCAAATTCTACATTAAGTGAAATCATACGGTATTTGTCTTTCTCTGACTTATTTTGCTCAGCATAATACTCTCTGGCTCCATCTACTGCCTATGGCAAGACTTCATTCCTTTTTATGACCAAGTAATATTCCTTGTAAATATAAACCACATCTTTATCCATTCATCAGTTGATGGACATTTGGGCTTTTTCCATAATTTAGCTATTGTTGATAATGCTGCTATAAACATCAGGGTGCGTATATCTCTTTGAATGAGTATTTTTGTATCCTTTGGGTAAATACCTAGTAGTGCAATTGCTGGACCGTAGGATAGTTCTATTTTTAACTTTTTGAGTAACTTCCATACTGTTTTCCAGGGTGGCTGCACCACCTCACATTCCCACTAACAGAAAATACACAAAACATTAATCAAATTCTGTGGCCTTCAGAATAATGGTTTCCAATACCAAAATCTGTATTTGAATTATATTTCTGGAGAGTATTCACTAAGGTCCATATTCTGCCATTGTTCCGTGCATGTAATTGGGGGACCAAAATTCCCTCAGATCCATGTTCGAGTGGGTGTTTAAGAGCTTGAAAGTCTATCTCTTCCTGGGAGCATGTTGGTTTATATGACATATCAAAGTCTTTCCCTCAACCACCTTTGTTACATCATGAACTTTTTGGTTTCTTTGGAGCACGTATTTTACCCCATTGTGGTTTCATTAAGAACTCTGGAACAAAAGAGTTCAGAAACTGGAAAACGAATTTCCAGTGACATAGCAACATATAATTAAGAAGAGTTATCTGCTATTTAAAAAATGCATACAATGCACTCCAAATATAAATTATTTTAGTTTATTAATATTATCATTTTATAACCATGGATAATCAAGGGTTGATTGTATTTACATCATCTATATTTATTGAATACGAGGCCCTGTAGAAAATATGCTAATACTTCTTTAACATTCAATACGAGACCTCTTTCCTTGCAAGTTATTTTCTGAAATTGTGTTTTAATACCTGGCACTCTGGATTCAGAGGATTTCTCCACACTTACCCAAATTGTTCCCTACATTGGTCTAAATAATTTATAATATCATAGTAGGATCTGTACAACTTGTCCATGAGGGTTTTTTTTATGAACAAAGTGTCATAATCTATACTTATTCACGAAAAACGCAAGAGTGGTATGCACTGGGCAGCAGAGAAGGGGCTTCATCTTACTGGCTCTTGGTGTCTTTGTATAAATAATGGAGGAACTGGTCTAATTAGTTATTAGGGTCCCTTCAGCCAGTGGCTTTGCTAAAACACAGTGGGAGAGATGATTTCTCCCCATTGTCTGCTGTGTTTCCCCGATGTGCCCCAAACGTGCCAAGAAAAAAACAGCGGAGCAAGAGTTGTGCTGGCCAAGCTGTTCTCTCTCCCAAAACGCTGGAACTTTCTCGAAGTCACCAAAAGAAAGTCTGAGCTTTCAGTGTGTTATCAGACATTTGCTTGTGCCAAAATGGGGATTCCGAGGATAGTCTTTGCTCTACTTTTTCTTTCTCATATTAACATTTACACCACCAATAACAGCCGATTTTCGACCCATTACCATATGCCACGACTTGATATTGTTTTCTGATTGAATTAATTGTTGCTAAAGTCTTGGGCTTCTTTAAAAAAATTTTTTTTTAATGTTTATTTTTTGAGAGAGGGAGAGAGAGCACAAGCGGGGGATGGGCAGAGAGACAGGGAGACACAGAATCTAAGGCAGGCTCCAGGCTCTGAGCTGTCAGCACAGAGCCCAACGTGGGACTCAAACCCACGAACCGTGAAATCATGACCTGAGCTGAAGTCAGACGCATAACTGACTGAGCCACCCAGGTGCCCCTAAAGTCTTGGGCTTCTTATATTTGTGGAGTCTTTAATACTTTTAGCACTTCTCTCCCTGAATATTTACATATTTTCTGTATGTTTCCTAACACTTTTTCTCAGATCTTTGTGCTAAGTTCATCATGGGCAATTGAGAACAGATGGGTAAGAAAGAAGGATCAAGGAGATGAAAAGGCAAGGGCACCATAGTTTATTCGTAAAGAATCAACCAGCCCTGGAATTTTGTTCTAAGTGCTCTGCTACTCACCACGGTCTCTGCCCCGCTGGTGTTGGAGAACAATCTGTAGAGACTGACGATTCCGTTGGGCTTCCCAGGGGCACTGATGTTGACCACTGCTTGGGTGGCAGAGATTGTATGGAACCTGGGGGCGCCAAGACCTTCTGGGGGGGCAGGCCCGGTTCTACACCAAGTCCAGCTACTGGGGGCTTTTCCTGCTGAATTCACTGCCCAGACCTCCAAAGAGAAATCAGTAAGATCACTCAAAAGCAAAGTAGCCTCAGGCTGAAACAAAAGTTGGCAACCAAAAGCAACCAAACAGGACAGAATGTGATAAACTTTGATCTTGCACCTTTGTAATCACAGAGGAGATCAGCTCCTTCCTCTTTTTTGCCTTTGACCATTTGAACACAAAGGGGGCCGATTAGGGGCCCTCATTTCAGAATGCAGCAGGCTGGTTTAAGCCTAATGAGAAGCCGCTCATTTCTGTATATGGGGTGTCAGCTCCTGCAACCTGAATGGATCTGCAGACTACGTAAAACTCAGCAATTCTTAAACACCGTCCCCACCAAATCTGCATGAAAATTAAATTTTCCTTTCATCAAGGAGGGAATAAACATATGGAAGGATGTATAATCTTATTTATCAAGAACCATTTGTATAATTAAACACGAATATCCTAAAAGGTTGCCTTAGGTCGTCATTTGCATGAGTAAGTAATTTGTAGAATGTCAGGTACAATAGACAGAGTAGATGGATGTGTGAGTGTATAGGGTTAAATTAGGCCCAATAACAGCCAACTACACAGTGATCAATCAGAATGATAGATCTAAATGGCAATACAAGAAGACTATCTGCGTGTTTAGGAGTAAGAGTATTCCTTAGTAAGCTTTCACGTTGTGCAAATCTAACTTCAGGAAATTTCTTTCTCATTCAGTGTCTCCTACAATAGATAGATTATCTATTATATCTATCATCTATCTATCTATCTGTCACCTATCTATCATCTATCTATCCATGCATCTATCTAATATATTTGCTCTGAGCTTTTAAAGTCTAAAAAAAAACTTGTTTGATTCTATAGTAGACACGTTCCAGGTATGCAGTGTTAAAAAAAAAAAAGCATGCAGAACATTTGAAATAGGAGATGCTTAGAAACAAACCGTTTTTGTTTCTTTTATTTTTGCATTAAGAGATGCTTCAAGAGAATAAATACGGGAGAGATTTTTAGCAGTTAGGCCAAATCTTACTGATGTGTCCATACTTTTGTTTTGTTTTGGTTTTGGTGGTTTCCTTTGGAAAAGTAAAATTTCTGATGTTGAACTGCTCTCTGATTTGCTGTCAAATGCAAATCTGCAGCCCCTTGCTGAGAGGATTGCCAGAAGCCCCATTTTTATTTTTATGTTTTTTAATTGTTATTTTTTTATTTCAAATTTTTATTTAAATTGTAGTTAGTTAACATATATGGTAAAACTGGTTTCAGGGGCAGAATTTAGTGATTCGTCACTTACATATAACACCCAGTGTTCATCCCAACAAGTGCCCCATATTTTAAGAGACAACTAACCTCCTTACATAGCAGAATCTGCCCTTGTTAGACACATTCTCTCACTGTATAATAATCACTCACATTTGTATAAACCCTACACTTTACAAAGCACTTTAATGTGTGATCTGACTTCGTCCTCATAATACAACTTTGTAGGGTGGCTGGAGAATGTGTTATTAGCCCCCTTTACTGGTGAGAAAATTAAGCCTCTGAAAATGTCACTCTCTTATCTAGGTGAGAGAAGTTACAAGAGCTGAGACAAGAATTCTGCTCTCCAATAAACTTTTTTTTTTTGAATGTTTATGTATTTATTTTGAGAGAGACAGAGACCGTGTGATTGGGGGAGGGGCAGAGAGAGAGGGAAACAGAGTATCCCAAGTGGTCCCTGTACTGTCAGCACAGAGCCAGATGTGGGCCTCAAACTCACGAAACTGAGATCATGACCTGAGCCGAATCCAAGAGTAGAATGCTTAACCGACTGAGCCACTCAGAGGCCTCTCCAATAAACTCTTTTATTGCTCTTTCCAATAAACTGTGTTTTGATTCTGCATGTCGTCCATATGCATAAGTATGACATTCAGGGTCATGAAAATCAAATGGCTCGTCCATAGACAAATATGTGCAGTCCTGGGTGAGGTAACGTTAGCTTGTAAGGATGGATAGACGGGCCCAGATTGTCTTAGGGGATGGAGGTTTGTTTTCACAGGCACAGGGAGGTAGGGAGCAGCACGCCGTGTTAGCAATGGGAGAACCACTTCATGGGAACCAGACTCCAACAGCAGCTGCTCTTGTAGTCCCCTCTGAAGTGGCTCAGGTCAGACTTAGCAGAGGGAGAGTAGGTATAGAGGTTATTGATGAAGAGGTCACATCTGAGAGCAGATGAGAGAGTCCTCCACTCCTCAGTCAGCTCCAGACCAACCTCTTTAATGCAAATGCCTGTCCAGGAGATAGGCGAGAACATTTCTTACTACACAAGGAGTGACAAAGTTTGAAAAGAAAGTATTCTTGGGAAAGGGGTGCAAAACAAGGTGTACATATTGGTATCAAGTTCTTTGCCAAGAGTACGGCTCGTGTTGGTGAGTTAAGGTGTTAAGAGATAAACTGAGGCATGTTAAAAATTTTAAGAGTTTATTTGAGCAAAAAACAATTCTAATGGGGGCACTGCCAAACTGGAAGTGGTTAGGAGCAGTTGGCCAACACAGGGAATGTGCAGAAGCAAAGAGAGGAGTGTATTTAATTAGCTGTAGCCATTGTTCTCTGTGTTTTGATTTTGTAATCTTGAAGCATTTACCGGCTTAGATTTCAGTTTGTTTACATAGACCTTCAAAGCATTAGAGCCACCATAGACTAATGGTCTCCTTGCTTAATTAAGTAAAGGGCATATAGAATTTTGATACAGGCCACAATGGATGGGAAAGGAAACAAGGAGGAAAATAAAAGTAGTGTAATAAAATAAAAATTCAGCAAGTTGCCAATTGATTACTGAGCACCAATAGGAGACCAGCAACAGGGCAGGTATGAGGATGTTGAAAAAAATGATATAAGTATCATAAGTGCTCAGCACGGGGTCTGGCCTCGGATTATGAACATTCACTTTGCTTTCATTTTTGATGTAGATGCAGCATTATAAATACTATGAAGGCTTTTTAATGCTAGTGTCGTCAGATAAAAACTAAACCTCGTACCTTCCTGTGTTAGGTGAGTTTTTGTCAGGTAGAGTCCTATTTCCAAAATGTGATTTAATCTATGGCATTTTTAAAACACTTGAGCCTCAGTATTATGGTGTTTCTGTGTATTTCTATGGCAATATTCTGGTCTGAAAAGAAGGCAATTCAAAATTCTCCATCACTAACTGGGAATGTGTGTAGGACTTAGTGTCTTTTGTCTTTGACAGGAGACCTTCATAATATATTGCTCTTTTTCTTAGTCTTTCTTTTTAGTATTCAATCAATTTGAGATCAAAATAGCATTCATATAAATCAACGTGTTTATGCAAAGCAGGATCAGCCTATTTACATGAGCTACTCTGAAAATGAAAGCAGTTACAACGAAGAGAAAGCTGACTGAAATAATGAAGAATTATGGATTTCACAAAATTTGTACCACGAGGCAGTGTTTCTGTGATACAAAACCACCAGAAGAAGAGTAAAGAGGAAACTGTCCGTGGTATCCTGTCTGTTGAAGTAAAAAGTCTTTTAGCCAAAAATTGCTGTGGCTTTCTGCCAATGCCCAGTGAAGCAGGAAACAAAGGAACTGAAGTGTAATAGTTCAGGGTTCAGAATAAAAATAGTAACAGATATGCTTCTGATTTCTACTGACAAAATGGGACCCCAGGATTTGGGTTCATCTTTATATGGTGTGAAAAAAGAAGCAGAGATCTTGCATGGGAAATTTTGAGCAATATGCTCTGATCTTTTGATTTTAATGAACCGACATAAAAATCAAGAAATAAAATAGCTTGTGACCATGGAATTGCCTGCCATATCTATCTCTGTCTATCATATCTACCTATCATTTACCTAATCCATCCATCCATCCATTCACCCATTACCACCTAGTTACCTACTTTTTACCTGACAAGCCACTCCATCTGGTTTGTGTCCCAAGATTTCCTGACACGATCGATCATAGGGTACAGAAACATGGGCTTTTACTGTGTGGGCTGCTCATAGAAAAGAAGGGACATATTTATGGGATGAGAGCAAGTAAGGCTTTTGAATTACAAGAACAAGTGACAAAAAGTAAGGATAGTCTTGGGGCGCCTGAGTGGCTCAGTTGGTTGAGCAGCTGACCCTTGGTTTGGGCTCAGGTCATGATCTCACAGTTCATGAGTTCGAGCCCCACAACGTGCTCTGCACCGACAACGTGGAGCCCGCTTGGGATTCTCTCTCTCCCTCTCTCTCTGCCCCTCCCCGCTCATGCTCTCTGTCTCTCTCAAAATAAATAAATAAACTTAAAAAAAAAAGTAAGGATACTCTTCATTTTTTATTTATTCAGAATATCTTTATCCCTACAGTATCCAGCTGAACATATTTATTATTTTATAATTAAAAAAAGATGAGGGGCGCCTAGGTGGTTCAGTCGGTTAAAGTTCTGACTTGATTTCGGCTCAGGTCATGATCTCATGGTTCCTGAGTTCGAGCCCCACAACGGGCTCTGTACTGACAGCATGGAGCCTACTTAGTATTCCGTCTCCCTCCGCCTCTGCCCCGTCTCCACTTGTTCTATCTCTCTCAATATCAATAAAAAATAAGCTAAAAAAAGATTATTAAAGTTTTCACTAAAACAATTGGTTATTTGTGTTTAGTGAGCACTTGCACGCACACACACGCACACACACACACTCAACTGTAAGAGTTAGGAACCTCCCAACGAATAGCTGTGAAAAATGAGAGCAAGTTTGGACTGGCTAAATTGGGGTGTTCTCTTCTCTAAGGTTTTGGTTGTGACCATGACAAGAGTTACAATGTAAATTAACTATTTGAATAAAAACAAAATAAAACCATTTAACCACAAATTCTATCACTGACTGCAAAAGTAGTAGATATTTCTGTTTATATTTCCATTTTCAATCTAATTTAAAAAACCTAACTAGTTACTATTACCATCTTTATGTTAGTATTCATTAAATAAATGAAACTGTTCTTTTATTTACTTCCCTCAACCAGTACTAATGACTGTATTTTGCCTTAAAAAATTTCAGTTACCTAAAGTGCCACCATACTGCCAGGATCCCACTGCTGTGGAAACGATGGGTTTAATCATTTCTTCTCTGTTTAAAACTGCCTCCTAGAAATCTTCCATCAGAGAAGTCTTTGTCAAAATGTGTTCCTGGGCCGTGATCATCAAAATCATTTTGGAGCCCCTATATTAGTGTTTGTGGTGAAAGGACCTTGGAACCTGCCTTTTCGACACATTTCCAATGTGATTCTTGTGCCCAGTCTTGTTTGAGAAACACAGATGGCTATTCTTTATAGAACCAGGAATATACATGTAGATGCTATGTACATTCTTTTGTTGTTGTTGTTGATTTATTTTTGCGAGAGAGTGAGACAGAGCATGAGCAGGGGAGGGGCAGAGAGAGAGGGAGACACAGAACCTGAAGCGGGCTTCAGTCTCTGAGCTGTCAGCACAGAGCCTGATGCAGGGCTCGAACTCATGAACCACAAGATCATGACCTGAGCCAAAGTCAGACGCTTAACTGGCTGAGCCACCCAGGCGCCCCGGCACCACATGCATTCTTAAACTTGTATTCATCGAAGTCAGTTTAGAATTGTACTTTGCATTTCTGTTGTCATTACCTTCAGCCATTCAAAAAAGCATGAAGCATGTATCTGTTTGAATATGTTACAGCTGCAATCATCATTACAGAGTTTATTACAGCGGTCATGGTTTCAAACAGAACCAGAGTTCATTAGCTTTCGAGAAGGAACATTTGCTACCTAGTTTTCAATCCAGGTGTACATTTCTTGAAACCCCAATATTTCTGGAGCTTGTTGGATCTATTTTTCCCTTGCAGCCCAGATGAATATTATTCTAAATGCTCCCAATTCCTCTCAACACATTATTCCTTTAGTTTGATTCCAGAAGGGAGGGAAGAATCTGTGAACAGAAGCGTTTGTAATAATTTTTGTAAAAGAGACAGAGAAGGGGCCATGACTCTGCAGAGGACAGGGGAAAGGCAAGATAGATCTGAAATTTCCCCGGAGTGGTAGCTGTTGGGTGCTTACATTATAGTGCTAGTTATTCTTCAGCCTTATTTCTATACTTAACTGTAAAGTCGTTTTCATCTTAGTGCTTTGTCTTACCCAATGGTTCATAGCTTTCTGAAGTAACATTCTTTTTTTTTTTTTTATTTTTTTATTTTTTTTTAATTTTTTTTTTCAACGTTTTTTTATTTTATTTTTGGGACAGAGAGAGACAGAGCATGAACGGGGGAGGGGCAGAGAGAGAGGGAGACACAGAATCGGAAACAGGCTCCAGGCTCCGAGCCATCAGCCCAGAGCCTGACGCGGGGCTCGAACTCACGGACCGCGAGATCGTGACCTGGCTGAAGTCGGACGCTTAACCGACTGCGCCACCCAGGCGCCCCTGAAGTAACATTCTTTAGGACTGATGTTTTCCTAGTCTTTTTCTTTAATGTTATTTCTGAGAGAAAGAGCACGAGGGGGGAGGCAGAGAGAGACAGAGGGACAGAGGATCGGAAGTGGGTCTGCGCTGACATCAGTGAGCATGACACAGGGCTTGCACCCACGGACCATGAGATCATAACCTGCACCAAAGACGGATGCTCAACCGACTGAGCCCCCCAGTCCCTCCTCCAAGTATAGTCTTTATGCAAAGAGAAATTCTTAGTGTCAATCTCCAGGGATTTCCTGATGTGTTTTTCCTTTATCATATCATAAGGACTTTCCTTAGTTGTAAAAGTATTTTATGATTCTTTTGGCTAAGAGACCAGCATGCTACAAGTGTTGTGAAAGCCAAGAGAACAGCTTAGTGATATTGACGATACTGTTAGCACCCACTCGATGTCGATTCGTTCTTGTATTCACTATCAACTTCCATACAAAAATGGAAGGCAGAGATAACCATATTCAGCCAGTGATCTTTCACAAAGAACTTCTAATCTGTTGACTCCTCATGTAAGTGACAGTGACCGTCCTAGCCCTTAGAGCAATTTGAGATTCTGCTCTTTTTCCAGGCTGCTTAGTTGTATTGCTAGAGATGTATTATAACTGCTACTCTCAAAGGATTCAGCTATGGAGGGATTTTTGAGTTCTCTGCAACTTCTGTGATATCCTGTAACATGCTTCTTGTGGACTAATGACCATTTTTGATAAGACAAAAGCATTTCAACACTAGTGATGATATATTCCTATTGAACAGCACTAGAGAAGCAACATCATTCTTTATAAAACTAGAGAGTATGGATATATCTTTGTGACAATTCATATCAGAAATAAAACAAAAACCTGACATGAATGGCCATGCCAGTAATTAATAAGTTGAGTAAATAGGTTGCATGTTAACAGACAAACAATTAAATTATTTGTTTCCTAGGGGCATGTAATGAGATTGTGATCACATTCCCATGAGGGAGACAAATAGATATTAAAAAGGTCTTTCCAACACCTGTATTGGCTAAACCAACGGCTAATTCAATAGATTCGATCAAAACCACCACTTCCTTCACTGCTTCTGATTTATGACTTTGGCTGTAGTGAGTCATCACTCATTGCAGTTTGTTCTCTACTGCTCATAAATTATGCCTCATAAATAAAAAGATACAATCAAGGAAATCATATCAATTCATCTACAACCTTGGAGTCTATTTTCCCAGGGCACTTACACTAATGCCTTTTTAAAGGGTAGCCTGTCGTGGGTTTTGAATATGTTTGAATAGCAATGTGCCAAAATGGGCTTTGCCAGAACTGTGGTTAGAGAGACTCGTGGCGAAAAAAAGAAGGCAATAAATCTGAAATTACATGATTACACGATTATTTTATTTCACAAGCAGTCCTGCAGGCTATAGTCATAAAGGAACAGCTTGCTGGAAAGCTCCGTGTAGCTATCTATTTAACTCTCTATCTATCTGATTTTCTTTCATCATCAAATGGACTTTTTCAGCATCTATGTTTGCATGAGACTTTACCGGCTACATTAGAGTTATCCTTTTACAGATATTGTCTCTGCATTCCAGGATCCTTTCATCTAAAACACTTTGGATCAGGCAAGATGGAACATGATTTTAATTGAATTCTGGGACCCAGGGGAGCAAGGGTACCACAAGACATTGTCTTCCTTTCCACTGCTACTTTTGAAATTCAGAGATGTGAAGCTACTAAAGAAATTATAAGACATTTTCCTTGCTAGAAAGGGGTGCTTTCTGTCGCTGCCGCTTAGCATACTGCCTTGTTCTTTGGAGCCACCCAATAAATATGAACACGAGGGATGGAAAACTGGCTTCAGTGATAGTGGGAAATCCTAAAATTAGCCTCAGTTTGATTTTAGTAATAAGAAGGAGAATTTGGAATTTATCACACACTACTTTTTATTGCTTCTATCTGTTCTCCCTGAGAGAAGATAGGAACCCAGTTCTGTCCAGCTCTCACGGAGGACACATAAAAGTAATTAATGGGTTCATTGAGCATTTGCACTTTTAGAATTGTATTATATATGCTGCTTTATTTCATCCTCCCAACAATCCTATCGAGTGAGTATTATTATTATCACTGTTTTGCATGAGGAAACGGAGGCACAGAAAAGTTTCTGCAACTTGGAAGTGGTAAGGCCGGGTTTCCAAGATACGTATGTGCCGTAAAAGCTCAAGCTCCTGACCTTTTGCTACATAAGGCCATGGAAGGAAGACCTGGGCACATCTTCCCGGCTCTGGAACTGTTGCAGAGCCCCGCAGTTTCGGAGACTGGCCGTTTCTGTGGAGAGCAGCCGCAAAGTGAGATGGTGGGAATTACCACAAACGTCGTAGTGTCCATCCCGGCTGCCACTTATCACGTCTTAACACTATCGCATGTTAGAGGCAAACGATATTCACATACTTTCCATACCGCTCCAAATGTGTGTAAAGGTAGTGAAATTCCAGTACGTTAACTAAAATAATAACCATGCCCTACTGATATAACATTGGAAACATATACGTTCTGCACAATAGTTGCTACAGTAAGCTAAGATCACAATCACCAATTGGGAATCACGTTTTTGGTAATAACAGTCTAGTTAACTGGGTGAGATAATTTAATCATCCATTAATCCAACAGATACTGTCTGAGCCATTCTACGTGCCAAACACTGTTCTAGGAGTTAGGGATACAATGTGAACACGGTTGGAGTCGACATCTTGGTGGGGAAAGGCAGCAAGTACACAAACACAAAAGGAACAGGTATTATGTGCTAGAAAGGAAACAACCTATAGAATAAATTATATAAGCTATAACAATATAGCGGAGAATAGCACCAGGAGGGGCTCTCGGGAGAAGATAATCAAGCTGGGATGCTAATGGCAAGAAGGAGGTCACCATGGGAAGGAAGGGAAAACACTCTGGGCAAAAGAAGAGCAAGCGCAAAGTCCCTGAGGCTGGATTCTCTAGAAGGTTGGTGTGGCCGGCCTTAGTGAGTAAGAGCCAGAGAGCAATGAGATGAGGAAAGTGGATAAATAAAAGCACCCGTTGAACCCAGGAGGACTTTGCGTTCTATGCGAAGCCAAGGGAGCATTCCCAGCAGGGATCTGACTTTATCTGATTTACATTTTATAGCAATAACTGAGTATTGATTACTTTTTATGAATTTGTCTGTTAAATTTTAATTTTACGTGTGAGTGACAGTGCCCTGGCCTTTAAATTAACTTGTTCAAAGTTTATAGCCACCCTACTAAGGTAGGTCCTTTCACCCAATTTTATGGGTAAGGAAACAAAGGCTTAGGTTTTATTTAAAAAAAACTTTAGTGTTTCTTTATTTCTGAGAGAGAGAGAGTGAATAGGGGCATGGGAGGGACACAGAGAGAGGGAGACACAGAACTTGAAGCAGGCTCCAGGCTCCGAGCTGTCAGCACAGAGCCCAATGTGGGGCTCAAACTCACAAACCAGAAGATCATGACCTGAACCAAAGTCATACACTTAACAGACTGAGCCACCCAGGCTCTCCAGGTTTAGAGGTTTTAAATTCCTTGCTGAGACTACAGACCCAGTGAATCCTGCAGCCCAGATTACAATCTGAGTCAGTTTATCTTTGCAAGGTCATGAGTTCATGCCCCTGATGGGGGTGACTTGAAGAAGCTGTGGATCAGCAGAACAATTACCGGACTTGGGTCTGAGTTCTGACCCTGTCATGTTTCTAGGTAACTTGCACGGTCCTTCAGACTCCTGATTATACCGAAGCATGAGCAATATCTATCTCACAGGACTACTGAGATTGATGTGCAAGAATGTTTTTATAGGGTTCCAAGGAATGGGTTGGTGGTAAGTACATTTATAAATATCAAGATTTTGAAAGCCCCAGAGCTGTTTACAAATGCAGTTTGGAGCAACAATGGGGTGAGTTTAGGGACACAGTCTTTGGAACCTGAATCTCAAGTTCAAATTCAAGTTCTTCGACTTACCTACTATACCTTGGGGCGTGGTAACTAATCACACAATGCATCAGATTTCTAAATGTTCTTATTAGTAATAGCCTTTATTTCAAATGGTTGTTATGAGTTAATACATGTAAAGTTCTTAACATAGCACATAGCAAGCACTAAAAATATTAATGGTTCTTATATTCTTTGTGTGAAAATTTAGGAGAGAGGGACTCAATGACTTGGAAGAGAAAGTGGGACTAAGTAGCAATCCTGTAACTCACTTCTGGGTTCCATTTAGCTGGGGTGGAGCAACCATAGATCTGAAAACACTTTCTGGCATTATGAGCTCAGGCTGCATCTGTGTGTCTTTTTCCAGGTACTTCTCTTTTCTAAAATGTTGTGGGTTAGAGCAAATTAAAGCCTGGCTTTTGAGAAATATTGTTCCGAGATAAAAATTTCCTTATTGGATAGCGTTCTCTACTTTGCGTTATTATCACTTAAAATTTCTTAAAAGCATCCCCGAATCTAAGCAAAAGGAAACAATGGAGCAATTCACTGGATTCTTCAGAGAAAAGAATTTTATCTCCGGTTCCCATTACAAACATGCCATAGGCATCAAGGAGAGAACTGCACAGTGTCCAAGATGCTTTTAGGCATCTTAGTAATGATCAGATCCATCAGCAGATAAATCAATTCACAAGAGAGAGTCTCAACCATCGTCTTAAAGATTTCAATTGAAAGCATGTGATTTACTGAAGCGTCTTAACGTCTTGGTTTCTACCTGTAGATTTGATTGCTTCATATAGACCAAGACATTTATTTAGAATTTAATGGAAATATACCATCAGTCCAAGTACTTAAGTGCAATCCTCCTTAAGCCTTCAGATTTACTTAGTGTTTTATCAATAATCATGGAGTGGCGAGCCAAAGCTTGCCAGGTGATCCTCTAGCGTGGAAAGGATTGTTCGTCACATATTGAGTGAGAGGCAGCACCAATCTGAAGAATGGGGGATATGCTAAATTGCCTCCAGATCCATTGTCTGCCCTGCTCTGTGCACTGGGGAGTGACTCTGCAGACTGCCTTAGGGATCTTCTCCTCCCTCTGGCTTCTTTCCAGTCGGATTTGACCAAAGGAAGGAGAGAGTTCAGTTTTTTAATTTCTCCTGATCCCTGTCTTTGGCATCCCGGTTTGGCAAGCCTGCACTCTTTCTCTATGATCTCAGTTTCTATGGGGGCAGCCCCGCCTCACTGGCTATAGCATTTGCTGGGTTCCGGGAACAGCTTCTTCCCCTTAGGCCTAGAAGGTAATAGCTTCTGGCTTTTGCTAGTCCCTGGGTACTTTAACATCCCTTGTTGATTCTCTTAATCCTGCCTACACCTCCATAAATAGCCTTTTCATTTAATTCTCTTCAAAGGCCCCTTTGAGTATGCCATCTGTTTCCTGCTGAGATCCTGACACCGGGGAAAACATTTCCAAATCTGACACAGGCACCAATAACAACGGGTGGGCTGAGATTGGCATTTGATCATAATGAGCATGGAGAGATTGGAAATAATTTTTTGAAAGACTGAAGAAATAGAGGAATAGTGCCTCCTCATGTCCGCATGGAATGATTTCAGTCAAGTACCACCTGTGCTCCTCAAGCCTGTCTGGCCAGTGAGTGGGATCGGAGGGGCCATGAGACTTTGGTGTGGAAATTGTGCTGTCCTGAAGATAAGGCATTCTCGGTTTCTCCCTCTTTCTGCTGCACCACCACTCAGATCTTTCAAATATCTCTCTTCATAGCTTATATTACCAGCTGTATATACATTTTTAAATGTTTATTCATTTATTTTGAGAGAGAAAAAGAGAGTGTGAGGGAGGGCAGAGAGAGAGGGAGAGAGAGAACTCCAAGCAGGCTCTGTGCTGTCCGTGCAGAGCCTGATGTGGAGCTCAATCTCAAGAATCGAGAGATTACGACCTGAGCCAAAATCAAGAGTCAGACTCTTAACTGACTGAGCCACCCAGGCGCCCCATCCCTATATTTTTATGGATACGTTATTCATGGGTGTGTTTGTCTTATCAACTAAATGATAAGCTCCTGAGGAACAGAGTTCATGGTTTCTACCCTCCTGCCCCAGTCCTAGCAACTAGACATCCATTTTGAACATGGCAGGTGCTTAATAATACATTATTATGTATTCAAGTAACAGGATAAAGTAATGGGTATTTTTCTTTCCTGGATATTTTTATGGAACCTACACTTCAGATGAATGTGGGGAGCCTTGATTTTCACACTGAACAGGAACTGTCAGTGAAGAGCCATGGGGTGGTTGAAATTACACATTTTCTGCCTTCAGCAGGAGAAAATTTGGTCGCATTGAACATTTCATGTCCAGCAAACAAGCTTCCGACACAAAGATACGAGGATCAATATTGGCTTACGTGAAATATACATCTGAATTGCATCAGCATGAGGGTGAGAACCAACACACCCTCAGATGAATAACTTGTCTCAAAGGCAATGTAAAGATTGCCAACAATCGAGCTTAAGAATAGAGTCCTAAGGGATGCCATGAGAGAGAAAAAGAACAAAAAGACATGCACACATGTGAACTAGAGCATGCTCCTGAGTGTGCTCACACACACGTAGGTAGAAATGATCTCCAGCTGGAACCAAAAGCCGGATGGCAAAAAATGACACGGTCCCTGGTCTCGTGGCAGAATTCAGACTTTTATTCATGGAAGTGTCCTGATGGCCTTCAGTCTGAGCTATAGCACTTCAGCGCTAAAGTTTTAGAACGAATTCACTGTTTGAGACAGACAATATCAATAAATCATTTAATACCTTGAGCTGTGGGAGCTGGGGGTGGAAGCAGCTTAGTTCTTGTGGGAAAGACTAACCAAACAAAAGCCTCCATGCTGGTCAGAAATACGTTAGCGAGATTAATACCTAATTAAATGCAAGTCCAAAACCAAACAGAAAACATGCTCAATAAGTTTTCTCTAAAAGTGGTATGGAAAATGCTTAGGAACACGATAGGATAAAGGCGATAGCAACAGAAAACGAGCCATCTGAATCGCATAGCTAGTCACAGAAGTGTAGACTCAGACTCAAAGTTGGACGGAATCTTAGTCACGGGTATGTGGGTAAGGTACTCTTGTCCTGAGAAGAGAAGTGGCAAGGACAAAGAAGATTGGACCACTTCGCTGAAGGGGCATCACACCTTCAGAGCCAATTGTGCTCTTGGTTGGAGATTTTTTATTCTAGCAATTCATTAATGACTCACTGATAGAGACATAAGAGGTTTTTTTTTTGTTTTGTTTTGTTTTGTTTTTTAACCTGGCTCTTTTCTGTCTCAGAAGAAAGTATCTTCTACTTTTAAATAGTAGGGGCTGAGGGTAGAGTGGGGAGATGCAGCAGTCATCCCATTGGGTATATAAGATCTCTTAGTTCTTCTAACACACCCATTTTGTTTTTTTAAAGTGAGACTATGGGAAATTAAGTATCTTGTCCAAGCTGTGTTATTTCACTCAATTTCTTGATCTGGAAAACAGAATGGCTATGAGCTTCTAATGGGGAAGAGCCTGGGAATTGTAACTATTTTACAGTAGCATGGTGGGTGTGTGCAGTGTGCTGGGAAAGCCCTCGTTTCTGGCTGAGAGTGTTTCCCACGTATTCATAAAGCCCTGGCTGTAGGAGAGGGACCCTATGACTAGGCCTATTAGATAAAAGTCCTCCATTCTTGGTCACAGGAAGGCATATGGCGCTAGGGGGTCAGTGAAAGTCTGGCTCTTGGTTGACTTATGCATACTGAGAAAGAGAAGTCCTCTTTCTACTCTGAGGTGGGAGGGCAATAATACTAATAGCTATCATAATTGTATTGGGTGAGTAGTTCCTATGTATGAGACACTGTGCTAACCACATCCATTTATCAACTTGTTCAATCCCAAAGCAAGTTCATGAGTTCAATGCTGCTCCAATCAACATTTTAAGGACAAAGAAACCAAGGCATAAAGAACGTTTGAATCAGACAGTGTCAGGGGTGATTTTCTCCAATGCCTGGAGAGAGTCTGGTGTTGGATGAGGCCAAAAGGAGACAATCTGAGATGCAGGAAGAAGAGAAGGAACGAATCTGACAGCTTTGAGTTCTGTACCCCAGGCCCCTGTGGAGGTCTGGTGTTTGCACCTTACTCTTGGTTTCAAGGAATTTCTTTGGTCCCTTTCCCAAATGGGTGAAAAGAAACAATATCTTTATGTTTAAGTTAAAGGTGGCTTTCTATCACTTGTAGTAAAATAATCAAGATACATTAATGATGATGTAAGTTTTCTCAAGAACCTAATGGGACTCTTATATGCGGTAAATGAAATAAATTGTTATTTATTTACATTTATATTTTATAATATATTTATAATTTATTAAATACATTTACTAGTAAAGAAATACATTGGGTTTCATTAGGAAACACCTCACCTCTACCGGTGTTTCCACATGTCCATTTTGGTGGTAGAGAACCATACAACTATTGATTGTCTGAAGCTGGTCTCATGAAAGCACTTGCTTTGATACAACTTAAGCACTATTAGAAAATGAAATTGTTTAGGATCAGAATATATTCTGTCCTGTTTTACTAACTATAGATTAAATCAAAAGAAGATAAAATTTGATTTGGAGTTTTTAAAGTGTATGGTTATAAATTCCCGCCTCTTAGGCTGCTAGAATTTAGAACTGGGGAGAACTATTAAACATAGGGGAGGGGTGCCTGGGTGGTTCAGTCAGATGAACGCCCAACTCTTGATTTTGGCTCAAGTCAAGATCCCAGGGTCATGGGATTGAGGTCCCTGTGGGGCTCTTTACTGGGCATGGAGCCTGCTTGGGATTCTCTGTCTCTGTCTCTGTCTCTACCTCTCTTCTGCACCTTTCCTCTGCTTGAGCTCACTCTGTCTCTCTCTAAAATAAAAATTATAATTATTATTTTAACTCAGGGGAAAATCACTGGGAAAGGTTAATTTGCTCCAGGATCCAGAAATAGAGAAGGGCTAGAAGCTGCTGTCCTTTCTGTCCTCCCTTCCTGCTGTCACCCGCACCTTGTGGGGGTGCACAGAGAGGGCCTCGCTAGCCCCCCCTGCAGTCTTCAGACAGATGTTTCTGGTGGGAACAGTGAGAGTCCCCTAGTATGTCTCCTTCTCAGCCCTTCCATCCTCTTCGGCATAAATTTTTGGACAGAATTTTTTGGAGGCAGGGTCGGTCTGTTAGAAAACAGCAGCCTGCCATCCCGTGTGGCCTTCCTCAGCACCGGCCCTATCAGACCCACACTTAGTGAGTCATAGAGTTTCCTCTGAGGCTGACCTGTCACTTCTCAGTCACCCAGTTACGAGGCACCGGAGGCCTCGGAGATCGTGCGAGTGTAGGTGCTTATTGCAAAAAGCTGTCAAAGTGGGGAAGTTTCAGGAAAACTAATTAAGTCACTGACAGCATGATTCGGTGAAAGGGGGAGCCATGGCAGGCCCTAGCAAATCCATGGTGAGTCATTGCCTTAAGCGAGAGTATGAATATGAATGCACAATTACCGGGAGCTGCTCATTGGCCCCAGCTCACTCCCCGCAGGTCAAAACTGAAGCTGCTTATGGAGTAGACTCACACACGGGTCCCTCTCCAAAGCCTGTGCAGAGACTACCGTCTTAATTTGCTTGCTGAACAATTAAGAGCTTCCCCACAGAGAATGTGGAGGTTTATACCATATATGTCAGTACAGCCTAATTTGAAAAAGTTGAAGACAGAAACGAGCATTGCCCGTGAAAAGTATCACTTTGCGTTCGTAAATATTCCGTGGAACAGGAAGCCTGTAATCTCCATTCAAGGAAAAGGTCTGTGCATTGAAGAATTTTGTTCAGTAAAGATGCATTTCATTTATGTATGAATCACACATTTTACAGAGGTTTTGAGAATTAGGTTTTGGTAAACTAAGTTGTATTTGAAATTCAGTGAGAATGCTTGTTCTCTAAAGAGACTCTGTGCTGTGTGGTTCTGCAAAGACACCCCATCCATCTTGTGACATAGAAAAAACCACTTCCAAATTTCTATGATTCATATTTCAGATCTTACAGTTTTTATTAAAGCTGATCCTTCAGAATCTCTGGAAGCTGTATCGAAATGAATCACATTGGGAAAATGCCATTTTAAAGGTGCTGAATGTTCTAACTCTTACTACCAAAGACCAGGTCTCCCAAATGAGAAACAAAACAAAGTAAAACAACAAACATCAAACAAAACCCATGAGCAAGACTAAAAGAAATTATATGATTAATTGAAACATGAACTTTGCAGATAATATATTCTGCCCCCTTTCTGGCTTCATACCACAACAGTAGGACTCTTGTTTGGGAAAGTCATGGATAGACCAAGATGACCATGATAGACTGAGGTAAATAGGTTGGTCATCAATTATCATCACGTAAATTCGGCACTTGTGGAGAGCTGGCTTCACTTATTTAGGCAATCGGTTTATGATGGTTTAGGACGATGATTCTCAGCCCTGGCTGCACATTAGAATCACCTGGGGACCTTTTGAAACGCACTGATGCCTGGACCCATCCCAGAATCAGAACTACAGACGGATGGGGCCAGGGCATCGGGAACGTGGTTAAAGTTCCCCAGGTGATTCTAATGTGCAGTCAGGGCTCAGAGCCACTGAATTAGGAAATCACCACTTGAAGATCTGGCTTACGTAGCATAGCAACAATGCTGTACCCTCTGGGGTAGTATTTCTCTCTCTCTTTCTCTCAAAAAAAAAATAGAGTTATGGGCCATCTAAGCTGCTTGTTAAAAATACAAATTCTGGAAATCCCCACCCTAACCCCTTAGAATCTGCACTTTGAACATGCTTCTTGGGTGATCCTTTTGTACTAGAAACACTGGGAACCACTTCTTTAAGATGTTCAATATTGAAGTATCACTGAAAACTTAGAAAGTGCCTGTAATATCACATGACTTTTGCCCACCTTCAAATGCAACAGTTATCAAGCTGGTTATGTGAATTGTTGTAAGGTAAGTGACATTGGCTGGTTCTCACTCTTTAGAGTTTCCTGGAGTGAGGGAATCCCCTTTCTCTAAGTAAGAACATAGTTTCTGTCCCTTCTGTCCAGCAAAACTCATCCATTCTATACTCTTTTCTCCCAGAACTCAAACACTGGTCAACTGATTGGTGAATTTATTCTAGTCAGTGCTGTCTTGTTTTTCCCACATAATAAATTTTGTCAGATACCAAAACAGAAAAGAGTACAATGGTGTAGGGTCATATAGGAGGATGGGCAATGGCATCAGACACCCTCCTGGTATACCAAGTGGAAGGTTACCTACCCAATTACAGATCATCACCACCCTTTTGATGAGTAGGTCTATATCTCTGGGCAGTTTCTCAGTTCTTTGGTTTTATACCATACCAATACAAATCACCTCACAAATACAATCCTCTGCAGAAGGGTCAAATCATTGACAGATGTTGGGTGAACTGATGTCTCTAGGACAATGAAGGTGTTTTCTGAAAGGCAGCTTGCAGATGAAGTAACCCTCAGACAAATTTGAGAGCAATGCAAATTCATCTCAACGGCAAAACGTTCTTTTGTAAAAGGGAAATCAATTCTTGTAGTACATTACATCCTAAATAGCTTCTGTGAGATTACTCAGGGTCTATATAGACTCAGCAGTTACACAGGCTAAATAAATCCAATATTTTAGTTCATTTATTCCAGCATTTAATCTATATTTTTCAAAATATTTCCTGTGAGGACTGAGTTTGGGGCAGATAGTCTAGATTTTACCTTCCTGCTCTCTATCCTTATGTTGTAACAAGGTAGGATTAGCTAGTAAATGAAAATTTGAGACCAGTTTGTTATGAAAAACCAATGAAATGCACCCATTTGGGTGGAAAGAGTAAGGAGGAGGAACATGACACAGAGCTGACAGGAAGGGTTACAAAAGGAACAGCATAGTCTGAGTCCACTTTCCTCTGAACTATGGGTCCCTTGGCTCCTGCTTGTCCTTAGGTCCTGTCCTGTTAAGAAAACTCACGAGAGCTAAGATACATGCATGGGGTTTACCATTCCTTAAAAAAACTAGCATAAGACTTCTATGGATCACGAGGCCAGTTATTGAACCCGATGACACAACATAATGCCAAAGAAGCTATAATCACTGGTTTACTTTCAGTATCTATGGGTCATTTTTTGTTTTTGTTTTTGTTTTTGTTTTGGTTAATGTTTATTTATTTTGAGAGAGTGAGAAAGAGAGAGAGAAGGAGAGAGCATGAATAGAGGAGGGGCAGAGAGAAAGGGAGAGAGAGGATCCCTAGCAGGCTCTGCACTGTCAGCCTGTAGCCTGACATGGGGCTCGATCCCATGAACTGTGAGATCATGACTGAGCTGAAATTAAGAGTCAGATGCCTAACCGACTGCCCAGGTGCCCCACAATGGGATATTTAGTTTCGTCTAATTAGAGGCTGAAGATTTCATGCTGATTCCATTCAGCTCTGTCATAAAGGTGTGCTTTTATTTATAAAGGAGACTAGAGAATTGAGAATAAAAGAGTCTTTGATAACTTGACACTTTTTAGTAAAGATATAGAGAAAAGAACAAAAGGATGGCCAGCCACAGAGACTCTGGCTGTTTCCAACTGTGGTATCACTAGGTATTTTGTTCCTTCATAATATAAACCATAATCCTCACCCTAAACCCTTGGGGCCTGATGTGTTTTTAAATATGTTTTTTTTCAGATTTTGGAAAGGTAATACAATACATATATTGCATATTTTGTAATATCCTCAGAATGATCTGGTAATGAAACACAATATTTCTGTAGCAAACATATAAATATTCACATTAGATGGGAAAAATGCTGCAAACAGTCTCAAGTTTGTTCAGACTGAGTTTTGCTGCCAAATGAGTTGTGCCAAACCTAGGAAAAAACTCTCATTTTTAAGCGAGTTTTAGATTTGGAAATGAAAACAAGGGATTAGGGATATATACCCATGTATGTCTCCAAAGCATTCAAGAATCTACTTACATTTTCAATGTTCACTAAGTTCATTGGGTAACTAATCTCATACATTATTGGCCAAAAATACACTCTCCTCACACTAAAATATTACCTCTAATTACTACCCTCACTGATTTGCTCCACATATTTCTAGTGACTTAGTGATTTTATTACTTCTGGGTATGGTAAGCCATTCAAGGCTCAGTTTCCTCTTTTAACAACTTGCATTTGGCATTGTGCCTGGCACTGAGTGCTTGCAGCTTGCATCAACCAGCGAGCTTCGGACTCCAAGTGAGAAAATGATTCTGACTTAAGCAAAAGGGAGTTTCTTGGGAGAATCTGGAATTAAAAGAACAGTTGAATGATCGAGCCTGCAAATCGCAGGGATAAAAAAGAAAAGCTTTTGGATTGAGATTGGGGATATTTTATCAGGACTTCTCACCTCTGCCTTTTAAAATTGTGAGTCATCGGATCAAGCCCCAGACGAATCTGAGGGGCTGAGCATGGCCCCGGTGCCCATCACTTGGTTAGGAGACAGCCTGACACATTCAGGGAATGATACTCCCACCAAACCTGGGCAAGGGGTGGGGGGGGGGATCATCCCCCCGGGGAAGTGGGGTGCTATCATAAGAGGAATCAAAAGCTCTGGTAGCATGACAAAGTAAACCTAACAGAAGTCCTCTATAGATTTCAAAACGCTTTCCGAATATTTTTCTCAATTCTCAACTTTTTAGGGATATGCAAAGTCCGATTTTTTAGGCTGCTCTCATACAAAACTTGATTCGTCCCCATGAGCAGGTTAGCTGTTTTCCTCTAGACATTCCTCAACATTCCACATCTTTCTTGAGCACAGAGGGTGAAGGTACTTGCCACTGCGTTTTGCTTGATCTTGGTACAATGAATGAGTTACTTTCAAAGTGATTTTTTAACAAGGAGTGTTTCCTGCCAAGGCAATACTGACAGAGGGAAGCTTAATAGTAGAAATTACTTCATTAATAAGAAATGCAAATACTTCACCTGAAATTTACATAGGAATAACAAGCACATATCACATGGATCAAGAACCAAGGAAATTAAGAAGGCAAATGAATATGGTCTTTCCCCACTCATTTACTGCTTACAAATTTTTAAAGGACCTTCTTAAATTCCTTAAGCCCCATGTCTCTTTAAGTGGCTTTTCATATTGCAAGTGATTTTTACGGGCAGGTGCTGACGTGCGCCTACAATCTCAGTGTGGATTGGTGATAATACACATTTCTTACCTGATACTCATATTCTGTGAAAGGCGACAGTTCAAAGTCCGTGAAAGAGGTTGAGCTTCCGTTATAGGTTAGCACTGGATTCGATTTTCCGGGCTGAGTTGCTATTTGTCTTCTGTACAACTCATAATGTAAAACGTTTCCATTTGGCTGAAGCGGTCCTGTCCATAAAAGGGAAACCAGGGGCTGGAACCCCCCTGGTGCCATCCGTACCTCGACATGTGGAGGCGGTTGCACCTGGGGTGCGACCTCAGGGGTCTGTGTGGATGTCCAGTCACTTGATGCACACCCCAGCATGGTGCAGGCTTGAATTCGTACTTCATACCTTCAGGACACAAGGCAGAAACTGCCCATTATTGGCAAAATAGATTTTCACGGAAAGGATCTTTAAAAGACTGTTTTTCGAAGAGAAAAAGACAACTAAGTTCATGTTTATTCTTATCTACAGCTAGCCTTTTTAAAGAACGACAAAGTTCTATTTCCATGAAAATTTTAGAACATGTTAAATCATCCTGGCTTTCCAAACTAAAACAGATTCTCATCTGTCCGGAAAGGGGTGGGCACAATTCTTCCCTAAACAGGAATGTAAGGAATAAATGAACTTTCAAGATTCTCTCCAACATAAAAAAAATTCTGGTACGCTGCAGAGTTACTTAACACAGTGATGACGAATGTGCATCTTGGGGGGTATGAACCAGTTTTCAGTAGCCTTGGGCTTCTTCTACATCTGCAGCTGGGGCTGAATGATTCCCCAGGAATGTTTCCAGGTCATGAAGGAACATCATGGAGTTAAAGTCTCCGTGGTAATAAATCCCCTCACCTGATACCTGACATCTTAAAACAGGCTCTCTTACACCACAGAAAGACCTTTTGGGGCCAAAGTTAACCCAGCTACACGCTAGACTATCAATCATGGAGACACCTTATCACCATCCAGTTAAACTCAACCAATCAATTATGTTTTGCCTCGTAGTTGGTCTGCTGCTGCCTAGAAAGTTCTATTTACATAGCTGGGACTTTCCCTTTCCAACAAGAGGGGCTTTTGTTAGTATTAAGTGCCTATGGCTGCACGTAAGTGCTCTTTTCCCTCTGTTCCCATGCCCTGCTGATTTTACGACATCCTTGGTTTTCCCTCAAGCCACAGCCACCTTTCTTTCCATCTTTGTTTCCTTTGTCTCCTACCTTTTCCTCTTCTCTTTTCTGCTTTCTCTCCTCTTACCACTGCTTTCTGTTCTCTTCCTTGCTTTTTTTCTATTTCTCCTTCCCTCTTCTTTTTCCCACTTTCCCTTCTCCATTACACTTCTTTTTCCGTCTTTTGTGACATCTTTCATTCCCGCTTTCTGCTTCTCCTTCCTGTCTGCTCCTCCCATGCTTATCTCCACCGTGATGAGACTACTGGTTTATGGGCACATCAGTTCGTGGGTGCATATGGCAGATCTGACTCCAAAACAATTCTGTGAAGTCAATTGTCCACACATGGATCGTTTTCCAGATTATCTGTGGCAGTTTTAAAATTCTGGCTCATGTGCCTTTTGCTACTTAGAGGATTCCCAGGCTCCTTCTTCCTACTGATCAGCTGGAGGTGCCCAGGAGGACACGCTAATTTGCAGTATCCAGTAGACATTAAGCTGCTAGAAAAACCACAAACTACATGAAGTCCAACTTCATGTACAAGTGAGGGGCTGTTTTAAGTCATTTATTGTCACTTACATCTTCAATTAGAGTAGAGAGTAAAGAGGACATCTCTTATCCCCTTAAATATCATCGTTAGGCTTATGAGGCTATCAAGCTTTTTTCCCCCTCCCCAGCCTGTGAGAAGTGCTCCTCTCACCTCTGGAAACTTTATTCTTCTCTAGAAATCTTTCTGAGTAAGAGTTTCAAAGGGGAGCAACTTGATACGATTTTTAAAGCTTGCAGGTACCAGTCAGGTAAAAAAAGAAGTCAGAATAAAATGTATAGCTGTGCAGCTAACCTGGGTCTCTTTAATGCCCTGAATCAGAGTCAGATAAAAGGCAACTCACACAGCATGTGGATTAGCTATGAAAGATACCTACGGAAGTTTTAATTACTGTTTAATATTTAATGCGACCTTAAATAATTGTCATGAGTAGATGCATAAGACCATGAATGTTTCATTTAAACAGCACTATATATCAGAGATAATTATAGGAGGGATCTAATCTACACATCAGTAGATTACAATAATAGCTGAATTTTAGCAGTGGTGGTTGGAAATCAACACTCTTTCAGCCTTTAATTTTTTTTAAGTGGTTCTGTTCATTTTACTAAATTTTAAGCATAAAATGTCTTTTATTACTCTTCTCCTTGGGGATGTAAGTTACTTAAAATGTGATGGGGAAAGATGCCAAGTAATTCTTTAAGCTATAGGAAAAGGGCCAGTGGGAAGGTTCCTTCGTGTAGAGAGAGACACACATCCATGCACGTCAGAGAGCCCAGAGTAGGATCAGTGAGACACATGAGCTGGCAAAGTGGCATCGTCCTCGGAAGTCATGAGATCAGAGCTGGGGAAACCCTAAGGGGATGACGGTATAGAGTCAGATGAGTCTCATTATCCCCGGCACAAGTGCTGGATTCCGTAGAAAAGGCTCTCCCCAAAACAAAATTTGGGTCAGTCCAACTCTGGCTGGTAATAACTCTCACTGGCACCTTTTTGATCTTTAAAATAATACCCAATTTTTTTCACAGCCTGGGTCAGATAACCCCATTTGGGGTCTCAGAACTGTCTAGGGGCCTGTGTGTTTTCAGGAGGGTCTCAACTCAGGGAAGGGGTCCCATCTCTGTATCGCTTGTCCCAGACATTGTGGTGAATTGCAAACATTTCTGAAAAAAACGGACTCTCAAGATACTACCTGCAAGCATTTTGCTCTCTAGAAGTTATGCAAACAAGCTTTGGCTGGATGAGGATGTTGTTAGTCCACTGTCAGTGCTTACATGATCAGGGGTTGGGGACATCCTACATCTCGTTTTAGAGTTTTCATTTACACTGTGTAAGGGCTTACACTATAGAAAGGACAGTGTTGCTCTTAGAAAACCCGGAGTCGACCACCTACCTGTGAAATGGCTTCAGCTGGTCTACTACGAGTGACTGTGTGTCAAAAGACTTATGAGTTGTGTTTATGTGTATGGTTTTTGTTTCTTTATCAAATAGCTCTCGGAGAAAGAGGGTGTAGTTGACGATATCGCCATTTGTCCTCACTGGGGCATCCCAGTTGACTGAAATCTCTTGAGGGCCCTTGGCCTTCAATTTTGGGGGTTCTATCCCTGAAGGCGCTGAGGGGCTGGTTCTGTCTTTGACGAGTGGACTCAAAACCCCACCTTGGCTGTTGTTGGCGGCCACCGTGTAGCCATACTCCACACCTGGGGTGAGAGTGAAATCATGATAGCGCGTTTCCAGGCCAGTGTAGACAATGGTTCCATCCCGTCTAAGTTCATAACTTCTGATCTGGCCATTTGAGTTTCTAGGAGGTTTCCAGGTGATCTCTATTGACTCTGAGCCTGTGACTTGCAGTTTTGGAGGGTCCATGTTCTGCGGTGGGGCCTCCATTGTCCAGGCAGATTTTGATGCGCTAGCTGTACAACCTCCTTTTGTGCAGGCCACCAGGGAGAAATCATACTGAGTATAAGGCTGCAGGTGGGAAACCAGCAGGGACAGGCCCTGCCCAGCAAGGTACTCCTTCCCGTCCAATCTCAGCAAATATTTAGTGATCTTTCCATTTTGAATTGATGGCGGTGACCACGATACATTTATTTGGGTAGCACTGATGACCCAGAGAGCTGGAGGGCTGACCCCGGCTGGAGCTGCCTCGAGGGTCGTAATGCTGGTGGGTTTGCTTGAGGAGCAGCCTCCACTTGAACAGGCGATGACCGCATAACTGTATGTGGAGAACGGAAGCAGCTCTTCATCGGTATAATTGAAAGTCACAGCATCAAAGCTGAAAGGATAGAGCACTCCGTTCCTTTGAAGTTTATACGACTGGATAATACCATTAGGCTGTTCTGGCGGGATCCAGGAAATCAGCAGTTTTGGGGGATTCGTAGATGCATAGGCTATTTCAGGGGGAGAGACGCCTTCTGGGGGTGCCTGCATTGTCTTTACCACACTCCAAGAGCTCCAGGTGTGACCTGCCGAATTCCAAGTGTGGATTTTATATTCACACCGCGTCCATGGTTGCAAACCAGTGTCAGTATACATAAATGTGTTCCTTCCTGTATTATATTCCGTGAAAACAATTTTCTCATCGGCCTTGATTGTCTGATTTCCCCAAGCTTTTCCCTCAAAGCACCTGCGAATCACTTCATAGCGAATTATCTTTCCATTTGGGTGTATAGGCTCAGACCAGCTCAGCTCAATGCTTGTGGGTCCCACAGACTGGATGGTAGGAGCCAGCTGAGAGTGGGGAGGAGCTTCATCTGTCCACAGAGGCTGGGGCACTGAGTGTGTACAGCCAGCCCTGGTGCAGGCCTCCAGGGTCAGTGTGTAGAGAGTGAAAGGGTCCAGGCGTCGGAAGAGAAACTCACGATTCAGGCCCGCGTACTCAAGGATACCCTCACTGAAGACGTTGTATGCCTGTAGGAAGAAGAGAAGCAGAGGGAAAATAAGCCTATGTAGCCTATGTGTAGCCTATGATTTCTTGGTGTAGCTATTTTGTCCCTTTTACCCTTCTCACCCTCCAATTTTTCCTTTTGATGATCCCAATCCAGATGAAGCATTCTGATATTAGTTTCGGGAATGTGCTCTTTTCCAGTTACTGTAACACAAAAAGTCCACAAAAAGTCCACAAAAAGAGGAACAATAGTTTTCTTTGCCTTTTTTTTTAAACGTTGGATATCATGTAAGCACATATCTAAAAGCTAAGGACTATTGAAGCTGATTCTTTGGCTTAAAAAGTGCTCATAGGGTTTCCTCTTATTTTTGTTTTTTAAAAAGGAACAGTATTCAAATACCCTGTTTTATAGATGACAAGCACTTTGGGTCTCATTCTGAGTGGGGTAAGTAAGAACTATCTACATTGTCTCCTACTGCATTTACTGGGAAATGGAATTATAATGCTTAATCATTTGTACCAGGGTGCCAAGCCTGAAGATGTCTGTGTATCCATGTGTGGGCACACATACATGCACATATATACATATGGATGTTATACATATATACACAAATGTAGATGCAGACTTTGATGAGTAGAAGGTGGAGAACCCCTCTCTCCCCCTCCCCGTATTCTCTCGCATGCCTTGGAAGAATTGACTGCTCCTTTGGAGCAAAGTGTTCTTTTGTTGGGGAAAATCCTCTGAGCACTCATTACAAATGTAGAGCAAATTTTCATTCCATGTTATTCATTGTTCTTTGGGAAAGATGGGAAGTAACTCAACTTGAATATAGATGTTTTTGTATAGTGATTTCCTACCCTCTTCCAGCCTCAGTGCACCTGAGAGATACGATACATTCTTGGGGATGGTGGTGACTCCCTAGGGTGGCGTCCCTCAAGTGGGGCTGGGACGTATATCAGAATCTCTTGGGAGGCAAATCTAGTTTGAAACATTCTCACGGGGAAACTTAACTTCGACTGGACTGTTGATATACTTTAATGTTATTTAAGATGAAATAGCCTAGACTTTTGGAAATCTGTTTATGTTGGACTCCCATATTTCAGTGTGATTTTTTTTCTAGTTGGGATCCTAGTGCAAGCTCACACCCCTGAGGGAAGAGAAATAGTATATTTTCTGAAGAAAGCTCAGCTTCCATAATCAAATTGAAAGCCTCTATGAGTCACTGAGCCCCTTCATATTCACCTAGCAAATCTCTATCTAGTATTAAATTTAGCTTTCCCTCTGTACCTTAGCTTCTCTCTGGGTTTGGGAGAAAACACTCAGATATGCTGACTGGTCTCACTTTAAATTTCTTACTATAAATGTTAAGTGGGTGATTCCCACTTGTAGTCCTGTTCTATTCCTCTGTATGTTTGCTCTTTCATTTTCCAAAGTGATGCTTTCATATCTTCTCTTTTCCCCAATACCTGCCAACACCCTCTTCCCTGTCTCACAGGTGGCTGTTGACAGAACCCTATATTTGATTGGGAAAACAGAAGCAGTCAGAAAGGAATATTCTCATGTTATATATGATCGTCACCGTATCCATGTGGATCTAGACTTACACTGTTCACCCTCCTTCCTCATTCTATGGATGAAGTATCTCTGCCCCTGTGTGGCCCACCTGAGCCCTGGATCCCATGTCTCCCTCTTCCTACAGCTCTCACTCCTGCCATCATTCTCATTATCTCTTGCATCACCGATTGATCTCCCTCTACTGGGCTATTTCCATTAGTGTTTAAATGTACTCTAGTATCTTTCATTGATTTTTAAATAAAACTTCTTGACACTATAGTCCGCCAGCTACTGCCCAGTTTCTCTGCTTTTCCCCTATACTCCTTTAAAGAGTTGTTTATCCTCAATTCCTTCTCTTCCCATTTTCTCCTCAGGCCATCCCAACCAGGTTTCTCATTTCACCACTTGATCTCCTTGTCAAGGTCAAAATGATTACGTCATTTCCTGATCCAGGGTGACTTCTCTGCCCTCATTCCACTTGATCTCTCAACAGCATTCAACAGACTCTTGCCACAGTTTTGAGATGCCCCACTCATCTACTTTTCCTTCTACCTCACCTGCCTCTTCTCAATGTTCTTTGCTGGCCCCACTTCCTCCTCTAGACCTCCAAATTTTTGTATTCCCCAGAGCCTGAGCCTAGTCTCTCATCATCTTTAGTTATATTCTCTTATGCCTGATTTCCTCCAGGCACATGGATTTGCACACCACCCATATACTATAAATACCTATAAATATAGGTATATTTATGTTCGTGAAGAACTGCCTCAAGAATTCTAGATTTCTACCTCCAACTGCCTACTTACCCCTTCAAACCTGTAGAATTTCCACCCTTACTTACCCAGTCAAGGACTCAGGGCCTGAACTATTCCTTTTCATTCATATTTCACATCCAGTCCATTAACAGATCTTGTGAACTTTGCTTTCTGGATGTATCTCCACTCCACCCATGTCCTGTACCCTCACAGCACCCACTCATTCTACCCTGAGTTTTTAATATCTCCTAAACTCAACTGGTCTTCTTAGAGTCCATTTTCTACATAGCAGCCAGAGTGATTTTGAAAAACATGAATTTGATTATGCTACTCCTTTGCCTGAACCCTCCAGTAATTTTTCATTGCACTTAGAATAAATTCCAAACTCATCACAGCCCACAAGGTTGGGCACAGTCCACCTCCTACCAATCTGCCAATCTCATCTTTCTCTCCCTCCCAATGCTTCAACCACAGTGGCTTTCTTCCCTTCATTTGAACACACCAAGTTCATTCCTGGCTTCAGGCCTTGCATTTGCTGTTCACTTTGTCTGAAACATTTTGCTCTCATATCTTCACATGACTGACTCGGTCTTGTCATTCAGGGCTCAGCTCAAATGTCAACTCAATTCAAATGATCATCCATTCTAAAATAGCCTGAGCAGGCATAATTATATTATTCTATTTAATTTTCTTTATAGTATTCATTCTGCTCTGAAATTCTCTTGTTTATTTGTGTACTAGCTTTTTGTTTGCCTCTCTGTACCCCCACCATTCATGCGCACACACACACACACACACACACATACATACAGGTAAGGTGTGTGATAGCAGGGATCTTGCCTGTTTTGTTCACTCCTGAATTAATGCCTGGTACTTAGTAGAAGCTCAATAAATATTTGGTGAAATGGAAATGAAGATAAAGGAGTAGATATTCCTATTGTCAATCATGCCAGGAAAAGGCAGACACCAGAATGGGAAACAAACACTCACAAAGGGAGGTACTTCGGTGAGTGTGAAAAGAGAGATTCTTTTGTCTGATGAAATCTTAGGGCTCTGGCTTGGATTTTAAGACCACGGATCCTCCGGGTTCAGCCTCCTGTACTAGAGTAGGGGAAGTCAGGCTCTGTCACATGTAGCAGGCTTGTAGAAAGCAGCCTACTTTTGCTGCCTGTGGCAGGCCTGGCACTCAGCTGAGAGGCGGCCATTGGGCTAAGCAGCAAGGCTGTTACATGGAGGCCCACGAGGATGGGCCTGAGCCTGTGAGCGCATGACAGTTCTAAGTTTTTGCTGTAGGTAGTATCTGCTGTCATCTTCCTTACAGGGTTTTTAGAGAAGCTTTCAGCAAAGTTACAGCTTAGTCTTAACTGTTCTGTGTGGAATTGACAGGGGACTCTTTGCCATCTTGAGAGGGAGTGGTAAAGGAAGGCAGAGGGTCTAGAGCAGCTGCGGGCTGGGGAATTCTGCAGAAGGTAGGTGATGAGGGCCTAACTGCTGGTCCAAGACTAGAGGCAGTAATAGACTGACTGGTAAGTCCCCCTACCGTTGGAGAGGAACATTAGAGAGGGAGACGAAGGCTGGCTTTCACATGGGTGATTATTCAAAGTATCTAAATGCAGTCTGATAATGGAAATGCAACTTTCTTTGTGCTCATAGACCAGTGAAACGTGAGACATGTATGACATTAATAAGACGACTCCTCATGGTTCTGTATGGAGGTGGGGGAGTCAGCAGACGTGTAGGGCTTCCTGTCCTCTACTTAGTGAGCTCTGCTCAAAGTGTAAGTTAGGCAAGTCTTGAGTAAATAACTGGGCAGGGTAATTCAGGAGGCAGTAAGAACAATCATTTAGGGTTCAGTTTTAGCGTGACTTCCTGACTTCAAATTGCAATTCAGTCATTTGCAATGTGGGCTTGGGCAATTATTTAGCCTTTATTATGCCTCATGAAGTTTAGTGGTAGCTACCTTGTAGTGTTGATGTGAAAATTAAATGAGATAATCCACAGAGTGCACTTAGCTCAGTGTTGGGTTCATAGCAAGCATAACACACGGGAGCCAGTTTTCTCTGATCTATGATTAAGTGCCTGGAGGAGCGATCAAGGAGAATTAAACCGACTGTGAAGGGTGTTTTCCCACAGTGACATGATGGCATGTCAGGGCTCATCTATTTATCTGGAGAACACCAAACATGCCTTCATATTCAGGGTAGACGTTACCTTAATCACACCATTGGTTTTTACAGGCTCTGACCACTGTAGCAACAATGCTCGGCCGTTCTCTTGCTGTTCCACTGTGAAGTTGCTCAGTCCACTTGGGGAAGATTCTAGGGTGTGAACCATAGTCCAAGGGCTTGAAACTTCTCCTGCCTGGTTTGTGGCCACAATTCCAATGTGATATGTTGTGAATGGTTCTAACCCAAACAGGTGGGCTTGATGGCTTGTACCCTGTAATGAAAATTAACAGGTTAGTTTTCTTTTAGGAACTGCTCATAATTGCTGGGAGGTCATTCTCTGACCAAGGTACGTGAGCAATGGCAGCACAAGCATCACAACAGAGTTTTGAATTATTAAGAAAACAATGTGGGTTTTTTTCTTGTTCTTCCCACCTGCATGTAATATCTAATGTGTGATTTCAGACATTTGCAATGCATAGATCAAATAGGATCCTTGCCTTTACAGAGCTGGCAACCCAAAGGATGTGATATATAACATAAAGAAAGAGTCTTGGGGCGCCTGGGTGGCTCAGTTGGTTAAGTGTCTAATTTCGGCTCAGGTTGTGATCTTGAGGTTTGTAGGTATGAGCCCCGCGTCGGGCTCTGTGCTGACAGCTCAGAGCCTGGAGCCTGCTTCGGATTCTGTGTCTCCTCTCTCTCTTCCCCTCCCCTGCTCATGCTCTGTCTCTCTCTTTTTCAAAAATAAATAAACATTAAAAAAATCTATAATGCTTCAGGTCAGTGCTGTATCTATCTCACAATGGAGACCCGTGGCACCAGGTTGCAGGACAAAGAATGGGATAATCCTAAGGGTTTGGAGAGTTAACTGAGACAGTCCTAATTCTTTTTCATTAATCTCTTATACTATTTGTTTATACCTCCCCAATCTCCCTCTTGCATTCTCTTGGTGTATATTTATATTTTACAAATGCAATAAAACAAACACAAGAAAACAAAAACAACAAGCTACCTGAACTATAAATGAACAAACACCTTAGAGAAGTCTACTAGTGATAAATATGTGAAGATATTCTCATTTGTTAAAAACACCATGACTAAAACTATAAAACTTACCAAAAGTAATTGTTAGTTAGGCTTTGAGAACTTGGTTTTTGTTGATTTAAAAGGAAAAAAAAAAGGATAGCAGAATTAGTTTTTTTTTTTCTGCTTGGGGAGAACATTTAACATATTTTACATCACTAAAAACCGGAACTAAAAGTCTTCATGTTTGAGAGAGCCCAGGGTGCTCTTTCTACATCTGGGCCAGATGGATATGTCTGTTTACAGATAGCAACTATGACTGCAAGTGGACCAGTAATGTGTCTATGGGTAAACACACACACATGCACCCAGACACACACACACACACACACACACACACACACAGATACCCAGAGACACACAGACACACATACCCAGAGACACCCCCGCGCCCCCCCCCCCCCCCCACAGGACTTTCTGTTTTGTACAACACTCATTGAATGTGAATAATCATGAGGAAGTTTTGACTGGTTTAATGGGATATTCACACTTAACGGTGTGTGAGATCAGGTTTAGTTTGTTAGATGTTTAAATATGACAGATAGCTTTCAATTGTCCTTTCCTCTCTTGTTGCTGGGTACAGGAGGAAGAATGTGAGGTAGGGAAGAGGAAATTAGTTCTAAGAACAGGTACCAAAAGCATCAAATGAAGTTATGTGAATGGAAATTCTCCTTAATTTTGAGACACCCAAATATAATTTTGAATCTAAAACAAGTTGGTAAAATTGAACTGAAATATTTTCCAAAAACCTTGTTAGACAAAACCAAAACATCATAGAGATAATTTTTGAGACCCTTTCCTCACATTCTTGGTTATAAGTTTCAACTGTTTAATGTCTCTTCTTATGTGTTAAACCAAGCAAGAAAATATAATTGCCTGTATTTATCAAAAACTTGTAAGTTAATTTTCTGCTCTCAATAAGTCCCATTATGATATTACATGCTAACCTCTTGAAATCTTTTAATATTTAAACATTTGCTAAGCGACCAGACTCTGAAACAAATTTTATAGAAATACTAATTTCTCTTTTTTAAAATATTAAAAGTTAGATCATAAATATTTAAAACTTATTTCTCCACAACATTGGATTGGTCTTTTAGATAAATATAGCACAGAACTAGAATGTCCATAATGAATATTAAATCTGAAGATGCTACAAGTCCCGATTACAAACATTCTTTTCTGATAAATGATTCCTTTTCTGTAGAAATAGGGCAAACATGGGCAAGATTAATAATGCAAAAAAGAAAAACTCTTTGTTCAGAATATCCAGTAATAGATGCCAAAAAAGCATAAGCTCCAAAGCAAATAGTAATCACCTCTAACAGATTATATATAAAAAAGGTAGGCTGTTGGGGGACATTTAGAGATAGCTTTTGTCATAAGAAACATGAAAAGCATGTGGGCTATAAAGCAAAAACATATGTATATTGTCAATAGCAGCACCTGCTCAATTATAGTTTATTTCAGGGCTGAGAATTCCATTCAGCCCCTAGATGGCAATACTATCAAACACTTTTGGTAACATGAGTACTTAATGATTAACAACCGGCATTCAGTCATCCAACACACTCCAGGCAACCATTAAAAAAATAACAAAACTGATTTCATTATAGATCCTTTTAATAAACATTTATAGCTCAGATTCTCAGAAAGCAAAAGTATTCAAAATGCGCCAGACTCAAAACCTCCGCCATCTAATGTAGAAATATGACCTGCTGATCTCAAGTTGAAGTTCGTGCATGCCTGGCACCTAGATTACTCCTTCAAAAGGTGATTACAATAGTTGTGCTTACTTTGGTTTGTATCTTAAAAAGAAAAAAAGGAAAAGGAGAATCTCATGTTGTAAATGTAAAGGATAATTTTTATATCATAAATTTATGCTGAGAACAGGTTCCCATAATATGTTGTTACTCCTGAAGAGCTACAACACATACACACACACACACACACACCTCAAATAAAGCTCATTAATAGCTGTGCTTTTTGTCAATGTTTAGCAAAGTCCACATGAAAAAAAATGAAGAAAATTTTAAAATGGCAAGACAATCCTTACCGGTATATTCTTCAATGTTTAAGAAAATCATTTGTATTATTCTCTCTTGAATGGATTTCCAACACCAACGTTCACTATTTTAGAATCCTGCTGTAAAATTTGGGCACAGTTAATTCTGTGGATTGGGTTGTATTTTGTTTATTCACTTACTTGTGTTTTTCCTTAGATTCAGAAGATTTGCTTGAGCACGGTCTATCTTAAGTGTTTACGATTAAATTTCTTCCTTTGGAGGGGTGCCTGGGTGGCTCAGTCAGTTGAGCATCAATTTCAGCTCAGGTCATGATCTTGGTTGGTGAGATTAAGCCCCACATTGGGCTCTGTGCTGACAGCTTGGAGCCTGGAGCCTGCTTTGGATTCTGTATCTCTCTTTGCCCCTAGCCTGCTCATGGCCTGTCTTTCTCTCTCTCAAAGATAAACATTAAAACATAAAAATTAAAAAAAAAAAAACGTTAAAAAAATTCTTCCCTTGAAGAAGGAAGTCTCAGTAGTCTCCTACTGACTAGTAAAAGTCATCATTAAAAACCTTCTCTTATGTTTCGTTCCTTTGCTCCCTGCCCTCCTTCCCTTCCCTATGGAAATGATCTTGATTCAATACTCTGACTCCTTCCTCTTCATTAGTTTGCTCCTTCTTTCCCTCACTCTTCCCTCTTACCGATTCTTAGGAGACAGATTTTTGCTATTGCTGATCTCTGGGCTATTGGCTTGTGCTAGCTTCCCACTTGTCCTTGTCCTTTCCGTGTTCACAACCACCTACTATTCATATTTTTATTCTAGAAGTATATTACCTACTTTCGTTAGGCAACAGATGGAAAGAATTATTCAACAGAGGAAAACAGGAATAATCCATTTTCTGCAATCTAATATTTCCAATGAAACTTTGCTTTTTTTTTTTTTTTTTTTTTTTAAAGAAACTCTTATGCATGAGTGTCAGAATCTGGATACAAATCAGTGCGTTCTTTTATGAGACATAAAGACAAGACTCTGGAACACTCTGCCAGTTGAGGTTCTGCTGGCAATTTGAACTACATTTTAACCTCTCAACTCTGCTCTGGGGGCACATGAAACTACTTGGAGTGTTCAGCAGTCTGACAATTTTACACTATCTCCTCTGATTATTTTTGACGACTTGAAGTGCCCCAAAGGTGGCCATGGGGTCAATAGGTTTATGTAGGTTGAAAATGATCAAAAATTACCATTGATCTGTAGCTGTCAATAAAAGGCTGCGTGGGGAGACTCCCTGCACAAATGTTTAAACTGCATAAGGCAACCTAACTTAGTCATCTTCGAGTCTATTGATCTGATGATCCAGCAGTTTCCAAAGCTTCCCCTCTGGTCTTTGTGGTGCATTTTCACTGAACCCACTTACCTTGGCACTTAGGAATCTTTTTACCCTGCTGCTTGTAATGAACCCAAATAGTGGTAAACAGGCACTGCTGTGCTCATAAACTGTATTATGTGTGCTTATTGCATTTCGGAAGGGGCTAATCTTCCTGGTCACCATCAACTTCATTCCCAGCTGATGGAGTTTCTGCTGTCTATACTCCTCATCCTGGGGTCCTCATTTGTTTTAGGTTTATTTATTTATCTTTTTGAGAGATAGATGGAGAGTGGTGTGGGGCAGAGAGACAGAAAGAGAAAGAGAGAGAATTCCAAGCAGGCTCAGCACTGTTAGTGCAGAGCCTGATGCAGGGCTTGAACTCACCAACTGTGAGATCATGACTTGAGCCAAAACCAAGAGTCGAACGCTCAACCTACTGAGCCACCCCCAGGTGTACTCTGGGTCCTCATTTTAGCATGCATGACTTTTGGCTTATAAATCCTAACCCGGTTACAAGATTCCTCCTTTGCTTTGTTGGTTATCATGAATGCCAAGACCCAGAGAATATGTCACATCAAAAGTTTGCTTTTTTTTTTTGTACAAAGATAGCTTCAGAGAAAACTAAATTTAATTATATTAACCTCTGTTTAGTTGAACCACTTGGATGCTGCTTCTTGGTTTTATCATAAGTTATAGGTGCCTTGTCATAATGATACAATAAATAAATGGCTATAAGCAAGTTCTCAGTTTAGATTACAAATAAAACATGAGAAGTAGGAAAAGCTCTTATTTAGTCTTACATAAAAGTTATGGCTTTGGACAGTGCATCCAGTTAGTTGGGTGATTTACACATTTTAATGCTGACAAATCAACACCAAATATTTTTGTAGATTTCTGAAAGCCAGATCATTTGAAGCATGGGTTCTGAAGATCTCTATCCCTTTCCATTTATAAAGTTAATTTTTAATTTCTCCAAAGTTGATGAACATATTTATATCTAGGATTCATTTTGTAAAGGTTACACCAGTCTCAATACAGAAGTGATCTTTATTACCCATAGTCATATATCAGGCTTAAATACTTATGCATAGTTATTTAAGTATGAGACTCCCAAACCTGCAAACTGTTACTGTAGAAAATTTCCACTGATTTCACATATGTATTTACTCCACCAGTGCCATCTCTGCCTACATACCTCCTGGCTGGTGGGGCAAAGACATTTTTTGATGGTGCACACATACATGTAGAGTTGTTCCAGAATCAAAGTTTGACTCATAACACAAGAAAAGTAGAAGACACCCTTTAGGATCATAGTTTATTGTTTTACGTGCATGAAGGGTGTGCATGTACTAGGGTGCACTGCTAAGTGGCATGTCAGAGCTGCCAAATGGCCAGTAGAAACATCTAGTATTCTTGGTCAGTAGCTCCATTCAATTCTTTAAACACCTTGAAGCATTTGATAGGGACAAGATTCTACAAAGTTACTGTGGGGGATACAAAATGGTTAACACAGGTTCCTGACTCTTAGGAGCTTGGAATCTACTAGAGAAGGTCAATAATAAATATAGATACGCACAGTTTGGAGTGAGCTGAGTGCCAGGGAAATACTGAAGGGACACTTCTAATTGGGAAGGAGAGAGGTTGAGGAGTGGGGGCATATTTACTTGGGAGGTGGAATCTGATATAAGTCAGAAAAGATGCAGAGTTTGCATAGATGAAAACATCTGAGTGATTAGAAGAAAAAATACAGAAGGAAAAATGCAGGGTATGTTTGGGAACGAGATGGGAGTTGCATAGGGCTGAATGTGTGGAGAATAGTGGGGATTAAAACTGGAAAAGAAATTGGTGGCAAGACTAAAGAGAGCTGTGAAAGTTACCCCACTTTTTAGGGATGAAATTGTTTGAGAAACACTGAGTAACATCAGGCAAACATTTTAAGAACCAATTTGGTATAAAGAGCTCTATCATGCAATTTGAGAGAATAAAGGGACTTTAAAATTTTGCCCTATCGTGGTATAAGTCATAGTCAGTGACTGATGAAATAAAAAAATCTTCCAAGAATTAATGAATGAATTCATTTAAACATTATTCATCCAATAAGTATGGACTGTCATATATAAAAGGTAATAGGACAGTATTTTCCTAGGAATAAGGTTTTCAAAATCTTTATTGAATATTTGCTCTGCCTCAAAAGGTGTAATTATTCTTTTAACACAAATGTTTGCATTTTGGTCACAATCAAAGTGGGGATTATAAAAATCAGGCTGAGTTGAAGCCAATTATATGGTCCTCTGTCTGGACCACTATCAGAATCACATGTACCTGGCATATGGGGCCACATATTTGTGTAGGGACGTCCACACTCTTGCACCAGTCCCTTGTGCATATCAAACAGGTACACGGCAGCTGGAAAAGGTTAGGGACACTATTGATGGCTACAACATAGAATGAAGCCAATTCAAATGTACACACAAGTGGTAAATCATTCCTAGCTCTGAGTTCCAGCTAATGTTTAAAGGCTTCATTTGAAAGATTTCAAGAAAGTATCAATGCATATCTTCCTTTTAAGTAATTATGATATGTATAAGTAAAAGTGATTACTCAGGGGCCCTTTGTTGTAGCAATTGTAAATTTCAAACTGAAAATGTTAAGTTTGGAGTATTCATGGGCTAGTGCCATGGCGCACTTTTATGCCTTTACTCCCCAAAATATCTACACTCAGAAAAGATATGTAAAAGAGGGGTTTTCATTTTTTCTCTCTCAGAATACATCATTAATTTTATAATGGGGGGAGTGATGCAAAAAGAAGATTCAATTCACAGAGTTTTTTCTTCATAGACAAATGGGGTCTATCAATCTAATCTATAAAGCACAATCTAGCGTTCTTGCAAAATGAACGATGTTACCTCAGTTACCATAAAAACATTGGAGGAAAAAAAAGAATGGTTTCGAAATGGCTCATTTTTCAAAAGAGAAGAGGGGAAAAATTAAATCTGCGATAATTAAATTTTAAAATGGCAAATCAGTCACACTAAATATTAAAAAGCAGTACTTCTGATCTATCAAAATTAAAAAATGTGCATACTCTGTGACCCAGCAATTCTACTCTGGCCATCTATTTTATGGCAATACTAGTAAAACTTTACTAAAATATATTTAAAAGAATTTCATTCCAGCCATAGTCTTGTAGTAGTCAATCCTTGATTGAGCAAGCCTTGATATTTACTGAAGGTTTCCTGTGTAATAAGCAGCATCCTAAGCTCTGAGGACACAGCAGAAAGCAAAGGATACATGGACACTAACACTTTGAGTTTTTACATTATAATGAGGAGAAATGGGCAATTGATAAGCCAAATAAAGAGAGAGAGAGAATTAGATATTGTGGTAAATTATGAAGGTAATAAGAGTGTTGAAATAGAGTTTGGGTTTAGGTGATGGGGAAGAGTGAGATTCTTGGTTTAAGAAGGGTGATTAAGATCCTTGAAGTTCCATTTAGGCAAGAATGCAGAAGAAACCAACCACGTGAAGAACCAGAGAAGCTTTCAGGTGAAAGGGAAGAGCTTGGTATTTTTGCTGACAGAGAGAAGCCAGTGTGAGTGAGGGGGGAATGGCACTGCATAAGGTCAAAGTCATGGGCAGAAGCCAGGTGATGAAATCTTGTAGGCCGACATTAAAGAGTCTGATTCTAATTTCAGTGGAAAATTATTGAAGGCCTTTAAGCAAGGGAGTGACATGAATTAATTTAGGTTTTAAAGAAATCATTCTGGCTGCTCCGTGGAGAATATGTGTAGGGGTTGTATTAGTCTACTCAGGCTGCCAAAACAAAATATCATTGACTGGCTTAAAAAATTAGAAATTTCTATTCACCCAGTTCTAGAGGCCAGAAATCCAGATCAAGGTGTCATCAGGGTTGGTTTCTGGTGAGGCCTCGCTACCTGGTTGTAGAGAGTTGTGTTCTTATTCTGTCCTTTCACTGCCTCTCCCTGCATGCACTTGGAGAGAGGGAGAGATCTCTTGTGTCTCTGTTTCTTCTTATAAGGGCACCAGTCCTATCAACCATTCTTACAACCTCATTTAACCTTAATTGCTTCCAAAAGTATCTACCTCCAAATACAGTCACACTGGGGGTTAGGGATTCAACATATGCATTTTAGGGGAACACAATTCAGTCCATAATAAGAGTCAAGAGGAGTGGATTCTGTGTAAGTCCAAGGAGGGGTGATAGTGACTTGGTCTGGGGTGGTAATTGTAGAGATGGAACTAAGCGGATGGATTTATGTTTTGGAAGTAGAGCCAAGAGAATTATGACAGATTGAATGTAGAAGAAAAAAGGGAATGAGAAGAATCAAAAAGGACTTGGGTTTGCCTTGAAACAAAGGGTGGGTGGTGTACCATTTGATGAGATGTGAAGTTGAAAGAGTATCAGATTTGCGGAAGGAGGGAATAATTTGGGGCATATGAAGTTGACATGTCACATAGATCTATGAATCTCTATTGGGTTAGGAATATACATCTGAGAGTCATACAACTCTGTCCAAATCCAGCCTCCAATCCAATGGCCTTCTCAACCTCTCCACTTTTATTTCTAATACATCTCAAATTCAGCAAGCGATCTCTTGATTTTCCCTCCTGTACAGTTTGTATTATGTTAAGTTGGTTAAAGTGAAACTACATATCTCAGAATCCCCTTTCTATGGCAGCCACATCCTAAGGTGACTGTGAATTATACCCTGGTACAATTACACTCCCCTTGAGTTTAGGCAGGACCCATAACTTACTTCTAAACAATGTAAGATGTGTCATGTACATGAATATAAGAGACACCATCTTAGCTGACCGAGAACAAAATTTTCCTGTTGGTCTTGAGGAAGCAAGCTGCCGTGTTACAAGAGGGCTGTGAAGATCCCTGTAGCAGGGAACACTGGTGGCCTTTAGGGCCTGTGGGCCAATAGTCAAAATAACAATTCAGCACCCCCAGGCCTAAAATCATAAGGAAATGAATTCTGCCAACAACCTGAATGAGCTTGGAAGAAAATACCTCCTTAGTCTAGCCTCCAGATGAGAATGCAGCCCAGTGGACACATTGATTTCAGCCTTGTGAGACTATGAACAAAGGACCCAACTAAGCCATGTCTAGACTTCTGACCCATGGGACTGTGAGATGACAAATACGTATTCTTTTTAAGCCACTATGTTTGTGGTAATTTGTTATGCAGCAGTAGGAAACTTCTACACCATCCCTTTATGGTTCTGGGTTAAAGTTGGTGAGGATTTGGAGGATGAAGTCAAGCAGCAACCATTATTCCTTGAAGTTCATTGAGATGAGAAATGGGGATAAATAGGCACAGAGGTGTAGTTTTCAGCTTGTCCAAATTCTCTTCTGCTCCGTATCTGGCTATCTCCAACTGCTGGCTCTGACCAAGAGTGGCCATGGGTCTATGATTTGATTCTTGGTATTGGCTTCATGGGGATGGTAGCTACCCAGAGGCACAGCTTCCCTTTGACATCTCCACAAATCTCCTCCTGACAGTCCCATGTAGATGGCCAGTCATGCCTGGCTGAGTGGCCAGTCATGCCTGGCTGAGCCAGTCAGACTGGCCGCGTGGCAGCTCTTCTACCTATCCTCTTACTCCTCTTTCTGGATCTTCACTTTTCCAGCCCTTCCTACAGTTATGTGAGCCCTAATTCCTATAGGAAATCCCCTATCCCCATACCAATAGTGCTCAGATTCGTCAACGGAAATGTGTCTGATGCACCGACCAAAGCTGCTTCACCTGTAGTCTTATTTTCTAGGCAATAATTCGATCTTTCCAATTTCTTAGGCCCCAAACTTTGGATCCATCCTCTCTTTCCCTCATATCTACATTAGGTGATTAGGAAATAATATTGGGTTTATTTAACTACAAGATACATCCAGAATCCTACCAGTTCTTACCACCTTTGCTACAACCACCTTGCTCCAAGATATTCTCTTCCTCTTCCTTCACTGCCATAGTCAACTTGACGGGTCTCCCTGTTGTTGACCTTAATCTGGCCCCCACCCCCATCCACACAGCAATCAGAATAACATTTCTGAAACATGTCCAACCATAGGACCCCTTTGCTCAAAATCCTGTGGTAGCTCTCATGTCATTCAGGGTATAACCTGTTCTTGCCCACATTTCCCTTCTTTTTTTTTAATTTTTTTTAATTTTTTAATTTTTATTTTATTATTATTATTTTTAAAAATTTTTATTTTTAATGTTTATTTATTTTTGAGACAGAGAGAGATAGAGCATGAATGGGGGAGGGGCAGAGAGAGAGGGAGACACAGAATCGGAAGCAGGCTCCAGGCTCTGAGCCGTCAGCCCAGAGCCCGACGAGGGGCTCGAACTCACGGACCGCGAGATCGTGACCGGGGCTGAAGTCGGACGCTCAACCGACTGAGCCACCCAGGCGCCCCGCCCACATTTCCCTTCTGACATCACCTCCCACCTTGCTCTCCACATGAAAGTTGCACTGTAGCCACACTGGCCTTGTTGTGATTCCTCAAACACATTAAACAAGCTCCTGTCTTGAGGGCCCTGTACTGGCTATTTCTTCTGCCTGCAGTCCAATTTATCCACAAGTCCTCTTAGGTAACTTCAGCTCATCTTCTCATTGAGCCACTTCTGTTTAAAATTGCAATCTGTTTAAATTGCATTTTCCTCTCCCACTCCTTCCATTTTGGAACCCCTTTTCTTGCTTCCTATTTTTCTGTTTTCCAAAGCACTCATCATTCCTTTCTGACATACCATGTAATCCATTTATTTATTATGATTATTATTTATTCTTTTTTATCTTTTTACTAGAATGTAAACTCCACTGGGGCAGAGATCTGTATGTGTTTCATTCTCTGCTCCATCTCAAGTGTCTCTAATTGTGCCTCATAGAGAGTAAGTGCTCAAAAATATTTGTGCTATCATGAATGTGGACAGAATTCCAACTGAAGGGAAGGGGTGAAGAAGAGAGTGCAGAGTGGGACTAAGAGGAGTCTGGGAAGAGAGGGAGCATCGAGGAGGAGAGCATAGGTAGAGGAGAGGGCCCGACACCAAAGAGGGACAGAGACAGGGCGAGGATGAGAAGCACAAGCAGAAGAGGACGAGGCAGTAACGAAAAATAAGAAGGAACAGTGAAGTAGGAAGAAAACTAAGAGAGTGAGATTTCATAGACACCAAAGAAGAGGTGTCTGTTGCTTTGCAAACACAGGTGTGGTCATCCGTGTCAAATGATGCTGAGATGTTAAAGAAGATACGCACAAAAAGGCCTTTGGATTCACTGGCCAGTGGTCCTGATATAAGCTTTTTAGTGGAGTATAGAGACAGAACTCTGATTGAAGAAGGAGGAAGAGAACCAGATGTGTGGAAGGAGAAGCAGAGACTATTAGCATAACCTCTTTTGAGAAGTTGGCTCTAAAAGAGAACAGGGAAAGGGGATGGTAGCTGGAGGGGCCTGTAGGGTCACATTCTTTTTTTTTTTTTTTTTTAAAGGAAGATACTAGAACATGTTTGTATATTGATAAGAAGTCTCCAATAATAAGGAAGAGATTGTTAATTCAGGACAGGAGATATATTTAAATATTAGGACTTCCTTCTCACTCTGCACGTAGAAACCAGGGTAGCCAGAATTCTGTGTATGGCAAAAGGATCTGGATGTGCTCAGATATCAGCCAATTAACTCGGCGTTTGCTTAGCATCTGCAGCAAGGCCGTGATTCATACTATGGCTGCCACTGCTGGTTGCTTAGCTCTTTTCATAGAGAAATCGGGGACAATGAAGCTTCATCCAAAAATGAAGTGGTAAATAAGCTGCAAGTCCCGTTATCTGTTAGGAACAGGGTAATTTTTAAAATGCTTTTTAATTAAATTATTACTTTTGATAAATTGTATCTCCCAAGTGAAGAGTACACAATGAAAAGTTACCATTTTCTTGCCTATCCTCCCTAAGAGAAAGCGATGATAATTATTTTTGAGCAACGTTTTTGCCTTTTCGTGTCAAACCTGATGTCAAGTATTTCACAGGCATGATCTCATTTGATCTGCACCAACCAGCATGAGGCTGATAACATCACACATAAGGAAATGGAGGCTTAGATGAGTTAAGTAACTTGCCCAGAATCACACTGCCAGTAAGTGGCACAGTGACGATTTTATTCCCACCCTATCTCGAGTTCAAATGTTACTGTCAACTGCATTCGTGGTTCTGATGTTGGGGTCCTGGGACCTGTGTTTGTTAAAAACAATAAAGGATCCCCCAAAGCTTTCTGTGCTTATATCCACCAATATTTGCCGTATTAAAAATTAAAGCTGAGGATATTCTAAAAAAAAAAAAAAAAAAAAAGGATGCAAAAGCACATATTCTATTAGCCAGCACAGTGATAACATCATCACACAACACGTAGCCTCTGGAAAACTCGACTGTACACTGTGAAGGGATGAGTGTGCAGAAGACACACAATGTCTTAATATTAACGTGAAAATATTTTTGACCCGGAAGATCCCTGGGAAAGGTTTCTGGGACTCTGAGGGGTTCACAGACTACACTTTGAGCAGCACGTAACTCCATTATACCCCGCTTTAATTGGCAGCTCCACTGAAAGATTAATCAAAGATTTGTTTGAACTTTTATGCAGTGAAGAAAGGAATCTTATATTTCCAACTTTTGATAATACACTCATAATACTTGTGATTAAATATGAAATACCCATGTATACATAAATCCTATTAGTAAAACTTTTAATTAGATTTAAAGAGTCAAAGAATTATGAAACTCTACCCTGCTGCCTCACGTTATAGTTGAACCTAAAGTCCAAACAGTCCAAGTAACCTGTACAAGATCCCACAATCCATCAATAATAGCTTTGCAATTGAATCTGAGATTCTCAATGCATGTACACACTCTCTTTTTCAATTAAAATTAAAATTCTTTGTTTGAAACAAGGGTCTCAGATTTCTCTGTCATAAACATGGCTACCTGTGAGAGAGAACGGGTTTGAATTTACTCATCGATTGACCTTCTTTTTTAGTGGATTTTCTACTGTGTTACATTTGTTCATGTGTTTGTCCTCTCACTAAGAAGTGAACTTTTGTATTAAAACCATTTCTTAAACTCCCATCACCTCCTCATATGTAAAAAGGGAATAGTAATAGTACTTACCATTTTGAGTTTGTAAGCTTTAGTGAGTTAAGTCTTGGAATAGTGGCTGACATGTGGTAGGCATTAGATAGGTGCCAGAGTTTTTAAAAAATGCTCATTTATTTATCTTGAGAGACAGGAGAGAAAGAGCGTGAGTGGGGAAGGGGACAGAGAGACAGGAAAGAATGAGTCCCAAGCAGGCTCTGTGCTGAGGTAGGGCTGAACCTAGAAACCGTGAGAACATGACCCGAGCCCAAATCAAGAGTGAGAGCCAGATGCTTTCACCGACGGAGCCACTCAGGCACCCCATTAGGTGCTAGATTTTATTATTATTATCCTCAGCATCTAAGAGATGCTTCTACACATAAGATATTCAATAAACAGTTCTGGAAGATATGAATGAATAAATGGATGAGGCTAAAGCAATGAATAACTCATAAGGCATTTTCACTGCATAGCACACTGGCTTTTATGGAGAATATATGGAGAATGATATTTCGAAAATAGACATAGCATCTCATGAAAGTAAGCACATCTTTTAAGTTAAATTTAAACACTATCCTTCTAAATTTTTTTTTGAAGACCTAGTAGGTATTAGATAAATGTATATTAAATCATTGAGTAAATTGTAAATTCTTCCTTGTTACTGACTTCAATTGTTTGGTCTTTAAACATTTATTTACACATATGTATATATAAACTAGATTATATGATAATGAATATGATTTTCACTTTTATCTATAGGGAGTGCAATGTGATATAGTTTTTGTGTTCTTACATACACTGACATTGGGGGTGAGCTGAAAAAGATGACACCTCTCCCGTGGAGAATAAATAATACCATTAGGTGACATAGGAAATTTTCATAGGAAAGTTGGTGCTATAAAATACAAAATGACATTTTCCAGAGGGTCTGGGGTATTGGGATGGTAGAAACTCATTCAGTCCCCATGAATCAGGTTATCCTTAGGAATAGGAAAATGTGAACAATTTTATGATAAATGTAAAAATGTACACAAAATGGGCAATTCTAGAAAAATAGAAAAAATTGAATAAAGACATTCAATAATAGATCAATCAGCTTTATAATAAAATAAAACAAAATCCTGACTCAGCCCCCTACTCCAAAAAGGCCCAGGAACAGAGAGTTTTACCAGTGAATTTTTTTGTTATTGCTTTTAATTAAACCTGTGAGTAATAGGTAATTGACATTAGGTACAAAGCGTTTAACCAAAACTGGCTAAATGGGGCCAGATAACAAACTCATTATATGGAATTGGAATAACATCAAAATTGGACAATAACATAACAAGAAAAGTATGATATAGACTGAAATCACTTGAGATTAGATGAAAAAGTCTTTATACTAACAAATAGTGTCCAATAGTATATTTAAAAGAAATACGATTTTATAGGAGTTAGCCCTTAAAAATTGATTTATATATGATTACCTTAATTAGAATTAACAAAGCTCAACACCCACTCATGATAAAATCTCTTAGCCACATTAAAATAAAAGAAATTATCCCAAATATGATAAACAGCATTTACTTAAATCATATCACAAATCATATTTAATGATAAAGCCTTAGAAATCTTACCATTAATATAACAATCAAGAAAGACAAAATACCCTCTCCATAACAACATTTTTCCAGATATATCTCTTGAAGCAACAGAAACAAAAGCAAAATAAACTGTTGGGACTACATCAAAATAAAAAGCTTCTGCACAGCAAAGGAAACTATCAACAAAACTAAAAGACAACTTACTGAATAGGAGAATATATTTGCAAATGCCATATCTGATTAAGGGTTAGTATCCAAAATATATAAAGAATTTATACAACCCAACACTCCAAAACCAAATAATCCGATTAAAAAATGGGCAGAAGGAATGAACAGCCACTTCTCCAAAGGAAACATACAATGGCTAACAGACACATGAAAAGATGCTCAACATCACCCATCAACAGGGAAACACAAATCAAAACTACAATGAGCTATCACCTCACAGCTGTCAGAACGGCTAACATCAACAACACAAGAAACAACAGGTGTTGGCGAGGATGTGGAGAAAAAGGAACCTTCTTGCACTGTTGGTGGGAATGCAAACTGGTGCAGCCACTGTGGAAGACAGTAGGGAGGGTCCTCCAAAAATTAAAAATAGAACTACCCTATGATCCAGAAATTTCACTATTGGGTATACACCGAAAGAATACAAAAGCACTAATTTGAAAGGATATATGCACCCGTATGTTTTTTGCGGAATTATTTCAAATAGCCAAATTATGGAAGCACCAAGTGTCCATCAATAGATGACTGAAAAGAGGCTGTATACATATACAATGGAATATTACTCAGCCGTAAAAAGAATGAAATCTTACCATTTACAACAACATGGATGGTCTAGAGAATATAACGCTAAGTGAAATAAGTCAGTCAGAGAAAGAAAAATACCATATGACTTCACTCAAATGTGGGATTTAGGAAACAAAACAAATGAACAAAGAAAAAAAAAGAGAGAAACCAAAAAACAGACTCTTAATTATAGAGAACAAACAGATGGTTACCACAGGGAGGTGGGGGATGGGTGACATAGGTGAAGGGGATGAAAAGTACACTTATCACAATGAGCACTGAGTAATAAATGGAATTGCCGAATCGCTATGTCATCCATGTGAAACCAATTTAACACTATATGTTAAGTATATCGGAATTAAAATTTAAAAAACTACTAAAAAAAGACAGGATGCCCTCTATTCATTACTGCACCGTTAATCTTAGACAATGCCAGACCTCCCCCAAAAAATGAGTGAGAGAGAGAGAGAAGATATGCAGCAGAGATTATTAGCGCTCATCAAAAATTGATTTATCGGTCCACATGCCTCAGCCTCCCTACACATATAAATGGAACTACATGACTGGTGGGACATGGAAAGAAGGGATGTTAGCCACTTTCAGTCCTGGACCTCAAACGCATCTCATGGAGCCTCTGGCATATGCTCTGACCCCATCATGGTCCCGGCATCATTATAAGACGGATCAGCCCGACCCACTATTGCTTTCCCCACTTTTATTGTGTTCAGCACTGATATTTAGAGTTTTCTTTGTTACCACAGCATTTCCTATCCCAGTCTGTCCAAATACAAAGCATATGTGCTTGAATCGCCGAGAAATATGGATTTTTTTTTTTTTTTAGTTTTTAAATGTTTTTATTATTTATTTTTGAGAGAGTGAGACAGAGTACAAGCAGGGGAAGCGCAGAGAGATTGGAGACACAGAATCCAAAGCAGGCTTGAAGCTCTGAGCTGTCAACACAGAGCCCGATGCAGGGCTCCAACTCATGAAACATGATGTCATGACCTGAGCTGAAGTCTGACGCTTAATGGACTGAGCCACCCAAGCACCCCGAGAAGTATGGATATTGACTACGTAAAAAGTCCAAAGCATGTAATAATAAATTAGGATCAAATCCAGAAATCAATCATATTTTTCAACAAGAGATATGACACCCAGATTTTAAAATTTACAATCTGTAGTTACAGAAAAGGTGGGACATGATCTAGTCTATATTACGGCCAAGAATATTTACTTACAGGCAACAGAAACACTTTTTGATTGGTTTAAGGAGAAAGAGAGAAAGCGAAAGAATAGAATCCAAGCAATACAGCTTTGTCTCTCTGAAATTGGAAATAGAAATACCATGTGATCTAATAATTCCAGTACTGGGCTTTTACCCCCCAAAAATTAAAATATGAATTCGAAAAGATATATGCACCTGCATGTTCATTGCAGCATTGTTTACAATAACCAAGGTATGGAAGCAAAATCTAAGTGTCCACTGATAGATGAATGGAAAAAGAAGATGTGAGATATATATTATATATGTTATATATAATATTATAACATAAATATAATATAAATTTATATATAATATATTGTATGTATAATATATAATATAAATAATATATAATATATAAATATATATAAGGGAATATTATGTAGCCATAAAAGAGGAGGAGATCTTACCATTTGTGACAACATGGATAGACCTAGAAGGTATTATGCTAAGTGAATTAAGTCAGACCGAGAAAGAAAAATGCCATATAATTGCACTCATATGCAGAATCTAAAAAACAATTCAAATTAACAATCAAACAAAAAGCAGAATCCGGTCCCTAAACACAGAGAACAAACTGATGGTTGCCAGAGGGAAGGGGTTGAGGGGATGTGCAAAATGGGTGAAGGGGAGTGGAAGATACAGGCTTCCAGGTATGGAATGAACAAATCGTGAGAATAAAAGGTACATCATAGGGAATGTAGTCAGTGATATTTTAATAGCATTGTAGAGGGATACAGACTAGCTACACTTGTGGTGAGCACAGTATAATATACAGAGATGTTGAATCACTGTGTTGCACATCTGAAGCTAATATAACATTGCGTGTCAAGTATACTCATATAAAAACAAAGTAAAATTTAAATCTGAGTGTCAGTGACCCCTCAGAGTCTTTTGAGCTGTTCCTCTATTTTCTGTAACTTTACTTTTCTTTACTTCTGTCCATGTCCTGATTTCAGATTTTTTTTTCATCCCTGTTCACATAGCTTCAAGGAGAGGAAATCGTGGTACCTTCAGGTAGAAATAATTTTCTGCCTCCCCACTTCTGAGTGCTCTCCAGCATCACTTACTTGCTGTCCTAGATTCTAGTTCACTGCCATAGTAAAGTGGAGGAATCAAGTTCACACTTTTATCATTTGAAAGTGAGAAGGATGCCATAGCTTGGATCTGGTCAGGATCCAGATTTGCGGTTGGGACCACCAGCCCTCTTCGGCACGAACTTCTGTGGCTTCCTTCTCTAGGTGCACCCTCTGCCACTCCATGCTCTGCCCCTGTTCACCGACAGCCTGTCCTCGAGCCTCCTGACTGGGAGACCTGGTCACCACAGTCCTCAATGATTGCCGTAGCCTGTGATTTCCTCTTCGTTCAAACTGTGCTTCCATTACTGGCAGCTCCTAACCAGCTTTACAAACAAATTTAATGTCAACTTCATTTGGAAGAGTTTCTTGACACCCCAGGCAGTTTCTTTCTCCTCCTTTCTGCTCTTTATATTGTTCATGGCATTTTTACATTGCATTATGGTGATTTATTTACCTGCCTTCTCTCCCCACTAGACCTTGAACATAAAGGACAGGGACTGAGGAGATGAAATGCATTTGGTGCCTTCTGGATGCTCCATAAATTTCTGTTAAATGAATACAAGTTCAATTTTATTTAAATTTATTTTGTTTTCATAAATACTAACTTAATATATTATTAAGACATTATTAGCAATATGCTAGCTGTTTAAAAAATTATTTTGCCATATACCTCATTTCTTTGAATGGAGGATTCCGTTTATTTCAAGACATGCTGCTATCTTATGTATCCCTAAGAAGAAAAACATGCTTCCAACTGAATGGAGGTAATTTTTTTTATCACTTAGAATTTTTATTTGATATTTGTGGGAAGGCATCTTTAGACTTGTATGGACACAGGTTTGTTGTTGTTTAATTGTATATTAAGCTGCAGTTTCTGTGCTTTCCTAGGTCTACAATAACTTTCCGTTTTGGTACAAAATGATAGTGTAATATTTTTAAAAACATTTTAAGTGGCAATTAAACTCAACGTGTGTAGTACCAACAGGACATATAACTCAGCTGAAGTGAGGGGAGTGTGAATGGCATTGATCAAGTTCTTGCAAGCACAGGAAATGACAAGTATCTAACAGCGGCCACCTACAGTGGTTGTAAAATTGTTAGATGCACGTGATTTCGGAGATGGAGAAATGTGATAAAACGCCCATCAAAAAAATTAGTGAGATTTCTGTTCTCTGTTTTCGGAGTATCCTTCCCAATAGAAAAGGACACACTATGGTAAAAATCCAGCGCATAACTTCTTGTCTATTGACTTTAGCAAAGTGACTCATTCTGGGTGACAGCAATGGCATCAGAAAGCTAAAGTTGGCCTGGTTAGAAAGCCGCCAAAACACGCTGCCACCGGGCTGTCATGGGACTGGTGATGGCACACTGCCAAAACCAGATGTAAGAACTCGTGGATGATGTCATCAAGATGGTAACCAATGGACATCATGACTTTGGCCATGCACATGTAAGTGTTCTGAGAGACACCTCGGACCACCACAACCAGTGGCTGCTGCTGCTGCTGCTTCCAGTTATTCTTAGCACACGTTCTTTATGCCTTTCATTCTTTTCTGAGAGTTTCTCAAAAGGTTATAACAGTGAGCGCTTACTATATGGCAAGCACTTTCCGAGTGCTCTTTGCCTTTTAAGTCATTCAATCCTTAAACCAACCTCATGAAATAGACAGTTTTTACCCTCATTTTTCAGATAGAGAAATGCATGCAAAGATGGTTGAAGCAAATTGTCCGTGGGGATAATTGTCATACAATTATAAACGGCAGAGCCAGAATTTGAATGGAGGCATGCTGACTGAAGAGTCTGTTCTTTTAAACTTGGGGGTGTACTGACAGCACCATATTCTCCTCACCATCCCCCCCCCCCCCCCCCGCCTCCCCCACCACCACCAGGCTTTAGAAGGTGGGAGCCGCCCTATACCATATCTTGATATAGATACGTTGTCATTTCTTTTTTCCAGGCAAACGGAAAAGGCTTCCTCTGCTCTTTGACCTAAGCCTATTTGTGTAATTCTGTTCTCTGGGGAGTCAGGCTGAATGGTAATCTGAAGGACAATGGAGAGGCTGCTTTTGAAATAAACATAACTTTTTTTTTTTTTTGCCTATAAATCAGGAAAAGCAGACATGATGAGCCAAAAATGATTGCATTTGAGGCTGAGAGAAAAGATATTATAAAGATAGATCACCGAGAAACTTCCACAACTTACTTGTATGAGGCTCCAAAGGGGGTCAACTGATTATCAACAATCAGAACTCAGGTGTTTTAGACAGATATTGGTGGCACATGTAAGCAGTTGTGGCATGATATTGAGTTGTTGCTTCAAAAACATTTTAATATAATAGGATTTAAATTTTCTTCTCCTCTTTGGGCTTTTTCAGTTAATATTGGAATTAAATTAAGGCATTAATTCAACCAGCTTAGTGTAAAGAAAATTATGTCATGTTCACCTTTGAGGGCTTCGTTATGGGATATCTATTGACTCAAGCTTATTAACTTGTAAATCCTCTAGTTTTAGATTATTATCTATTGATTATCTGCTTTTATTTGAGTTTTAAATGAATAAACAAAAAGAAATGATCATGGTTTAGTCATTACACCTTAAGAGAAAATGTACTGAAGCTAAGCCTACTTAATGAAAAATAAAAACTTTTATTTTGTTCTGAGAGCTAGAAGTTGTGTTTCTTATTTTCATGTAGGCCAACCAAAGATTGATTTTAATTTTGCATAATTGTTTTTAATAGACATTTGAACAAAACTGGAAAAATGTTTATCACTGAGGATAGAAAGTGTTGAGAGTCTAGATGCTTTAAGCCGTCAACTTAGAATAAAAAGCCCTGAGTTCAAGTGTTGGCTCTGTTACTCCTACTAGGAAGACCTTAGGCAAATTATCTTGTTTCTGAGTCTTGGTTTCTAATAATTAGTATCTTCCTCATTGACTTAAAACAATTTTTTTAACATTTATTTATCTTTGAAAGAGAGAGAGAGAGAGAGAGGTAGAGACAGAGCGTGAGTGAGGGAGGGGCAGAGAGAGAGGGAGACACAGAATCCCAAGCAGACTCCAGGCTCTGAGCTGTCAGCACAGAGCCCGATGTGGGGCTCAAACTCACGAACTGCGATATCATAACCTGAGCCAAAGTCAGACGCTTAACTGACTAAGCCACCCAGGTGCCCATCTCATTGATCAACTTTTGTGAGGATTAAACAGGATGATTTTTCTGAAAGGGCCTCGTACGTAGTTGGTACTCAAGAAAAGTGCTCTGAATCAGATTCTTGCTCATACAAACAGCTAAGGAAACATAGGCTTCTGTCGATTTCAAAGGGTAATTGTTTAAATTCAATTTTATGCTTTGTTTAAAGCTCTCACCAAAGAAAAGTGCTGAAGGTCAAATCCACAGTCAAATATTTATGTACCATCTACTTTTTTTCTAGCATGGTGCTAGGCACCAAAAGGAGTGGAAAAGAAGTAGAAAACATGCAAATCCTGGATTTCTGGAACTGCAACCCATTAGGAACGGAAGACTCACATTCATGAAACCACATAGAAAAACACGTGGAAACTAGCGCTAAAGGTGTATGCATAGGAAATCCTCAGGGGCTTAAGCAAAGGACTTCACAGAAAAGATGCACTTTAAATACCTAGTGATATATGCAGTTAGGGAGTAGCATTAGATCAGTCAGTGCAAAATTTCAACAATTAAACATATTTAAAACTCATAGAATCTTAGAGTCAAAAGGAATTTCCAGTTAACTTTGACCTTCATATCTGGCAAAACTCCCAGAAAACACTGGGTAGAAAGACAAGGGAAGGGAGGCAACATTTCAACACCATAAGAACTAAAGACTAGTTTGCAAAAGTTTTATTTACTGTAACCAAGACTCTGGGATCTGCTGATTTAGAGATTTAGAAAAGAAATGTTTCCATAATAGTTTCACTGAATTGAAGGAAGAAAATGGTTGCCTTGCTATTTGGACTACCTTGTGCAACTAGACAAGGAAGAAAAAAAAAAAGAGCTCAGACTGGTGGCTGGGGTGATTGACAAAACAAAAAAATAATAAACATAAACAAATAAATAAGTAAGGCTGCTATCACATGATGAAAGTTGGGAAGCTTAGGCATGAGCCTACAAATGTTTCCCCAGCTCCTTCCCTTTTTTTGACCATATTGCCAGGCTAGTGAAAGACCCTTGCAAGCTTATGAAGGCAAGCCATCTAGAACTCAAATCCTTCAAAAATGAGTTTGGTTGATCTCATGAACCAAATAGTCCCGATTAGGGAGAAAAGAAAGAGAAGTCACAAATATTTCTGCTGGTCTCTTGATTTATTGTATAGAAATGCATTCTATAAATGATACTGTTTTTATTTTTTGTTGTGTCATGCAAATAAAGATTCATTTTCTTCTTTTAGCCTACTCTTGTATATGTGATATGTTGGAGTGGTTACATTTACTGTTTAGTTTTGGGACTATAGATTATCAAAATTGGATTACGAAATAACTACAGAAAGATTGGAAACGTTATCAAGAGCTCCTGGGTTTAAAGACGGCTTTTGTAATTGCAAGAGACTTATCTGGTTTGTCTGGAATGTGGGGACATTTTGAAAGAATATGCAGGAAGAAATGAAGGATGTTAGATAGCCAGGGGATGGACTGGCATTCAAGTAAGACTTCATTACCAGTATGCGAATAATATAAAACCAAAGAACAGATTCATAAACTGGGAAAATATGTTACACATCTGATAGTTGATACTTCTATTCCCAAGCAATGTGCATTGGTCTGTCCAAGATGTACCAGTGGTTGAGTATGACCTTTCAGAATCCTGGGCTGAGGGTCCATGAACATACTGATGGGTTCTGGGAATTAACTGCACTATCCAGACTCCAGAATCTGATTGTACATCCTCATTCTTGAACTAAAATTATTTTCCCAGTTAACTGCATGGTTTTCTCCTTTCCTCCTAATCTCTGTCCCAGTGTTACCCTCTTGTGAGGCCTTCCCTGGCCTCCCTACATTAAATATCACCCTCCCTCTCCCAACAGGCCAATGCCTTCCCCACTCCTATAACTGGCCCATAGAACATTTCCCTGACTCGCCAACACAACACCTCTGATCTCTCATCAATGATTTTTTCCATTGCCCTTATATATTTATATATCAAACATATATATATATATATATATATATACATATATATATATATACACACATATATACATATTATATATATACTTATTTAAATAAAAGCTTCAAGAAGGAAGGAATTTTTGTCTGGTGTATTCACTGCTGTATACCCAGGCGGTATATATTGAGTGCATGTGTACTGAGAAAATGAATGAGTGAATGAATGAATGAATGAAATTTTAGATCAGTCACTAGAAAGGGAAGGCTGGGGACGGGGGTTATAACACGGAGCAACTAGAAATATTTATCTTATTTACTTATTTGCTTTTAGCACATAGTGATGAATTATAGTTTATGGTTCCATGCTAATTGGTTTACGCATTACATTATCTGGTTTTAACTATACTATCTTTGCAAACACAGGTGACTTTCAAGGTTCCTGAAAGAGTTAAAAAACATGGTTCAAATATCATACTAATAATTCATACATAAATGAAGAACAAGTAAATGGCCAATTTGACACTTCTTACTTATGGTGCAAGCTCATTACCAGCCACACTATGAGGTATAAACACTGCTAGTCCAGTCCTATTTGGCCAGAAGTTGACAAAGAAATTTGAAATTATCAAGGAGACCACTTGGAAATGGATTGATATCCAGTATTATTCACAATGAATCTTTCAATAAGTATATATTGTGGCTTGAGGAACTAGCTAATGAAAGTTTTAGCTCATAATTAACCAAATATTCTATCGATAATTTTATCTATATCTATACCTCTTAAAATTTGTATTTTCAGGGTGTAAATAACATTTGTTCACTAGTGCATACTTTATAATCTACAGATAAGTAAACATACATGTTATGGGGATGTGTGTTCTGGAAGTTATTATTTATAAGAGTGCACATTCTAAAAAGTTTGGAGACAACTGGCTATGTTAACATTCTTCTTACAGCAAAGCTATTTATTAAGAGAAAAACAGAGCAAGATAATTTTCCTCTGTGAAAAATAAAATGGAATCTGATCACTAGCTTATCATGAATAAAGTGTAAAATAAGAACAAGTAACTCACTTATGTCGCTACCTGATGATGGGCAAACTCCAGGAATACTTTTTGGAAGATGAATGCTTAAAGATAATTTGTAAAAAAAAAATCTCATCCCCTTGACTAATTTCCCAGTGGGAAGTGCTGACTATTATTGATAAAAATGATACCGATGGTCATTGCCCAGATGGCACTTTGAAGAATATAGTTGGAGACAAAAACCCTATAAAACGTGCATGTCACAAAATCATACTAAACCTCTATTATGCACTTGGGCTATTATAACCAGTCACACTGTTACATTTATTTTATGAGTTCGTTTGACTCTTTCTCAGTTTGAATAATTTGATTTAAATTCTCTGTTAAAGTTAAAGACTAGAGTGAAGAAGAACAATGCAAATATAAGTGGTTCGACAAGGTATAAAATATTTACACTGCCTCTCACTCCCGTGTTACTTACAAGATTGCAAGTAATCAGTTACACTGAAAACGGTAGTATGCTGGGAGGGAAGCAGGGGGCTCTGGGTACACAGGGCACTCCCCATCCCAGAGAAGCGATGTTCAGTTATCATGGTGACTGTCATCTTCACAATTGTGCAAGTGCATCATTCACTGTGGGTGACTAGAAACAGATGAAGAGGAGCTGAAAAATGGGAGAATTTTCCTTGTCTCATGTCTCTCTGATAACTAGGCAGACTACAGAGCATGAAAGATGAGGGCTACCCAATTCAAACCAGAGCACGTAGTTACCATCTGGGCATTTTAAAAGTAGGACACATGAAATGCTCAGATGTATCCCCCAACAGGGTGCAATAACACAGCAGTAAAAAGAAAACTACAGTGAACTATGGCCACTTCCACCCTTGCAATCATTCTAGTACAGGAAGAGGCAAGGATTTTCCAAAAACCTTTGCTTAGGTGCATCTTAAGTGCTCACACGTTTGGTGCACAGATGGCTTCCGTGTCTTACCAGCCGTACGTGGTATGTAGACATACCCAGCAGAGGGCACTGTCCTCATGGAAAGAAAGGAGCTGGGCCATGCTGGCTGGAGCCCTGGCTTGAGGGCTGAAAAATGAAAATACTCAGCAGACCACGCACACTAAAATAGTCATTTCCTTTCAGAAACATTCACTGCTGAAACAAATATTGACTTTTTAAATGTTATATTTGGCTTTCAAAGGTACCCAATTGAGTAATTTCTTTCGGATGCTGCCAGATGTAGACCCTTAATTTTCTGACCAAGAATTACTAAGTTATTCAACAGTTAGAAAACAAAGAGCCTCCATACTGCATTTTTTTAGATCTTAGAAGGTGAGAGTTCAGAATTTCTTATTTCTGGAAACCTCTCTCTATCAGCTTCTCTAGATCCTCAAGGCATAGTAACACTGCTGCATCCAGCTGCTGCTGCATGAGTTAAAAAAAAAACAAAAAACAAAAAAACCAAACCCTCAAACCCTCACTCATTTCTGGTTTCTGATGTACATTTTGCAATGAGAGAGAGAGAGAAAGAGGGAGGGATACAGGGAGAGAGAACATTATTTATAGGAACAAATGTCAGAAACGTATAATCTTTGGCCACAAAATGAAAACGCCTAAGTTAATGTTTAATACATATATTTTAATGGAATTTTAATTATGTTGATAGATCATTTTATAATCCCTGCCTAAGTTCATCCATACTTGCAAAAATGTGTATTCACAAGATCAAGTAAATTCACAGGCTTCTAGTTTGCTGGGTTGAGGCTTGATGAGCAGGGAGGCTACAAAATGGCATCGCTTGTTGTAAAATGAAGCATCAAAATATCCTAATGAAACTAATAATGGCTGGGAGTAATTTAAGACTGTCTCTCTGCCTTAGGAAGGAAAGCAACTAAGGAAATAAAAATGAGAGAATTAAAGAGAATATATAGGAAGAAGATTTAGCAAAGTGAATCTTTTAAATTTAAATTTCCATTTCCATTTCCATTTCCTTGCCTCCAGATGAAACTCCAGATACATTTAAGAGGGGAATTCTTCCAGATTTTTGTCTAGAATTCCCCAGATATTTCTTTTTTGGTCTCTCTTCATGCATCATTTTTTATTCTCCTTCTTGTTAAGAATTCTCATTAGCCAATCTAACCATTCAATTTATCCTGCCTATTTTGTAATGAATAAATAGCACGTACTGTTAATTGGCCACCTGGGGTTCAAAGAGGGGAAAGATGGAGGTGACGTCTGAACACTGAATGTGCTGACAACATACTGACCACACTCTATTTCACAAGATTTAAAATCAGGCTTCCTTGCCCTATTCTCCCCTCCCTACCCTTGCTCCATTTCTTGACCGTCTGTGAGACTAATATAATTTTTTTAAGTGATTTATTTCTAACAGATGTGATCATCCAGCCACAGGGACCTGGATGCTGGATGCACACTGCCCCTGACAACTTTAATTTCTGGATATAATAAGCATATATTCCACTAATAAATAATTATCGCTCTATTAAGGAAAAGATGCCAAGGCGTGAGTTTCGATGACCAGGTACTTCTGGGCAAAATGGACAAGTAGATGGGCTCTCCTGAGGCCCTGACTGTGCTCAACCTAAACGTGCTAATGACGTGGTAGGTCACAAAGGAAGAAAATTAGTCACGGCTTAATTTAGGAAGCTAATTTTAGGTCTACGTTAGATTCCTGGTAAATCAGAAATTACACGGGGTGAGGTAAGAAAAGATGGCAGCCTGGGTCCTGGTAGAGAACACGGTCTATCCCACAACAGAAGAGACATCTACCCGATCTTCCCTCCAGCTCCTCAGGTGGCTCCTGTGGCATCTCAAGGGCAGGTGTTGGAGGTGTGTCCCCAGGGTGGGCGCCCTGTTTCTGAATGCTGATGAGGTGGCCCCAGGCGGTGCCACAAAGCCAGCGATGACATCCCGGGTTTACCTGATGGGGTTCGAGTTGTGACCCGGCACTGTCTGTGGCCGAGAGAGGCACGACCTGAACATTGGACTTTGGGTAATATTTGAAGTGCATGTAATTTCCCCGGTTGAGCTTTGGAGAAGAAGTCTCCTCTCATGTTTCCAGTGAATAGGCTGCCTTTTCTTCCCCTATTACGACACCTACACTCCTGGTTCAGCTGCCATGAGACCACACTCTGTTACTAATATGCCTTGCTAATAGTACATGTTTCTGGGGATCACTGGTTAGGGAATTAAGGGGAAATAAAATAAAAAAGGAGAAAAAATGTTTTTTCTTAAAAAAAAAATTCTGGACTAGTCTCTTCAGACAGGAACCCTGTTAACACATTAGCGCAATGACATCTTTACGGATTGATTTTCTCTCCATCCACCTACTTCAGATCATAATAGTCACCATTTACTGAGTGCTGAGTGTCTCCAATCCATGTTTGCCCACCCCCAGGCCCATGCTCCTGACCACCTCACTCAACAGCTTTGCTAGGAATCTGATGAGACT